>NC_143024.1:37402500-37702500 GCF_057628025.1 Oncorhynchus mykiss
CGTACACAGGTCTGACAGGCCAAAAAAAAAGAATAGTGTGTGATTTGTCCCACTAGAGTAAGGGACTGGTGCTTCCTCTCCTGAAGGGCAGATCAAGAGATTACTCCTCTTGTCCTCTATCTCCCTCCTCTTCTCTTCTCTTCTCCACTCTTCACAGGGTATTCCCAGAGGAAGGTTGTCAGTGAGAGAGGGTAGAGGTCCAGAGGAATGATAGAGTCTTGCTCCTCCATGCTCTTTGGTGCTGCCGTTTCTGCCTCTGTCCGATGGCTGTGGAGCTGTGACAGTGGCTGTGCGTCTGCAGTGGTACCTCCTCCCTTCCTCCCTCCTTTCCCCTCTCTCACACGCTCTCTCTCTCTCTCCCTCTCTCTCTCTCGCTCTCTTTCACTCACTCTCTCTCTTTCTGTCTCTCCATGCTCCAGCTCCCTCTCTTTTTTACACACACAGTCCCTCTCTTGCCGAGGGTACAGGGACGGAAGCGTCTTCTCCTCGCTAGCAGCGCTGAGAGGACAGCTGGAGACCAACGTTCAAAATGAGCAGAGGAGCTATTGCAAGCACAGCTTCCAGGTTCAGAGACAGTGCAGCGCAGGGCGGGAAGAGATAGAGATGGGGGAGATGGGGAGATATAGGGAAAGTGTGTGTGTGTGTGTGTGTGTGTGCGCGCGTGCGTGCGCGCGTGCGTGCGCGGGGGTGTAGACTGTGTGTGAGAGAGAGGAGAGATTTGTAAAACCGATCAGCAAAATCAAGCAGATATAGATCATTTGGTGAGTATCTGGATTTTGTCTCTGTTGTAGGGTATTAGGCTTATAGATAGCACTGCAGTGCTTCAAAACAGAACAGAATAATGTGCATAATATCATTTCCAGGCTCTTTGCACATAGTCTATTTGGGTTACTGTGTTGGCGTTTCATTCTATTTTGAGACTGAAAAGCGTCACACAGACTTGACAAAGCAACTTCACAATCATTAAGTGCCGAAATATTCTAGTGACGCTCCAATGACGTAGTCATACAGACTGAACGTCAGATGGAGAGAGAGAGAGAGAGAGAGAGAGAGAGAGAGAGAGAGAGAGAGAGAGAGAGAGAGAGAGAGAGAGAGAGAGAGAGAGAAGTAGGGGGGAGAGGCAAGCAGCTAGATATCCCTTGCCTCAGCTCTCCTCTCCTTCCCTCCCTTGTAGTCAGGCTAAGACCCTGCCCATGTTTCTGACCTGCAGACACGTGGTTCTGCTTAGCCGGTTTGCTTTAGCTAGCTTTAGAACAGGCGTTAGCTTAGCGAAGACAACCACTTCAGAGGGTGTGACAGCATTAGCTACATTTCACAGACTAAGAGGGCTGCCAAACTGGAAAAAACACTTGGTAGACCAACGTTTACCGATTGGAGGGTCAATAGAATGGTCGTGCCCAGCTTGGTTCCTGGTAAACATGGTTTTGTCACCAGAAAAGTTGTAAGAACAGGTGGGTCACAACAGAAAACGTTTAGGAAACACTAAAGACACGCATTTACAACTCATCTGGGATTAGTCGAGAGAGGCCATTAAGGACACACAAAGGGCCCAAAAAGTGAACATAAAGTATAACCTCAATGTTTTACAGAAAATTATTTTCTTCTAATTTGTCCTCACTGCCCATTCCATTCCAATTTAAGCAAATGTCAAAATGTCAATATTTTCTGGGTGAAACGTAGACACGCGACAATTTATTCATTTCAGAAACATTACCTGTAACCATGACATCTAGTGTTTAAAAAAAAAAAATTATACAAGTGTATACAAGGGGACAGTTTATTTTCAGTTCACCTTGAACAACCTAAAAACCTAACTTCTGCTATTGTTTTCACATTTTTCAGTAGATGTTTTTCTATGCCTTTGGTTCCTGGACAAATGATAATGATAATGATAATGCATGATTAATGAGGGAACAGTGTAATCACCTAGTAGCACTTTTTCATGGCAGTCACATTGTCTCTGACCGTGTGTGTGTGTGTGTGTGTGTGTGTGTGTGTGTATACAAATCCAACCAATCCCTTCATCTTTATGCCAACATTATACTGGGCCAAATATCCAAGAGGGTGTTCATTACAGCAAAGAAATCGATTCAGGGATCAGCTAATGGACTCCTATAACAGAGTAATGGAATCTACACTTTGTTCACACTTTGACTGGTGATCAGGGTTGAATATTTTCCCGGTATTTTACAAATGTTCCATAATAAATCACTTTTCTCCCGGGTAACCCAATATTTCCTGCAAGTGTCATTCAAAAGCATTTTAAAGCATATAAATAGGCCTATGTGTCACGATCGTTGGAAGAATAAATGGACCAAGGCGCAGCGTGCGTAGAGTTCCACATGTTTAATTATCGAAACTCACCAAAACAATACAGAAACCAATTAAAGTAATGGAGTGCTCACAGGCACGACACAAAAACAAGATCCCACAAAAACCCAGTGGGAAAAGGCTGCCTAAATATGATCCCCAATCAGAGATAACGATAGACAGCTGCCTCTGATTGGGAACCATACCAGGCCAACATAGAAATGAAAAAACTAGACCCACCCTAGTCACACCCTGACCTAACCAAAATAGAGAATGAAAAGGATCTCTAAGGTCAGGGCGTGACACTATGTCTGGATTTGATTCGAGCATTGATAAAACAAATTCAAGCCTGATGCAACCTGAGCCTGATTAAATACATTTTATGAGCCCTACATTAAAGACATTTAATGAGCCCAAGCCCAAAAAAGGAAAGATTATTGTTCTGTTATCCAATACATAAGCTATATGCATTACGCACGACAGAAACACATAAAAGCCCGTAGATATAGGCCTAGCTATGCTCTCTTGGGTAAATAAATGTATTTATTTACTAATCTCCAGTAGGCTAGTCTTTTTGAGTGTGAACTGTACTGTATTGTATTATTTATTTTATTTTTATTTTATTTCACCTTTATTTAACCAGGTAGGCAAGTTGAGAACAAGTTCTCATTTACAATTGCGACCTGGCCAAGATAAAGCAAAGCAGTTCGACACATACAACGACACATGGAGTAAAACAAACATACAGTCAATAATGCAGTGGAAACAAGTCTATATACGATGTGAGCAAATGAGGTGAGATAAAGGCAAAAAAAGGCCATGGTGGCAAAGTATATACAATATAGCAAGTAAAACACTGGAATGGTAGATTTGCAGTGGAAGAATGTGCAAAGTAGAAATAAAAATAATGGGGTGCAAAGGAGCAAAATAAAATAAATACAGTAGGGAAAGAGGTAGTTGTTTGGGCTAAATTATAGGTGGGCTATATACAGGTGCAGTAATCTGTGAGCTGCTCTGACAGCTGGTGCTTAAAGCTAGTGAGGGAGATGTGTTTCCAGTTTCAGAGATTTTTGTAGTTCGTTCCAGTCATTGGCAGCAGAGAACTGGAAGGAGAGGTGACCAAAGGAAGAATTGGTTTTGGGGGTGATCAGAGAGATATACCTGCTGGAGCGCGTGCTACAGGTGGGTGATGCTATGGTGACCAGCGAGCTGAGATAAGGGGGGACTTTACCTAGCAGGGTCTTGTAGATGACATGGAGCCAGTGGGTTTGGCGACGAGTATGAAGCGTACAGGTCGCAATGGTGGGTAGTATATGGGGTTTTGGTGACAAAACGGATTGCACTGTGATAGACTGCATCCAATTTGTTGAGTAGGGTATTGGTATTGGTATTATATAGACTGGAATTACGCACCTCGTTCAAAGCATGATGAAACAGGGAGAGAACATGTGATTCTGTTGCAGCACATGCTGCCTACAAAGTATAGACTAGCTAAATAGATTTTAATTTGTCAGAATAGTTCCCCTACTACAAACAATAATAAAAAAACTGTTTTTGATCAGAATATTTTAGAATAAGGCTGTAACGTAACAAAATGTGGAAAAAGTCAAGAGGTCTGTATATACAGTGCATTCGGAAGTGTTCAGACCCCTTGACTTTTTTCCACATTTTGTTACAGCCTTATTATAAAGTGGATTAAAACTTCTTTGGGACTGGGGGGCAGAATTGAGTAGCTTGGATAAAAAGGTGCCCCGAGTAAACTGCCTGCTACTCAGGCCCAAAAGCTAGAATATGCATATAATTAGTAGATTTGGATAGAAAACACTCTGAGTTTCTAAAACTGTTTGAATTATGTCTGTGAGTATAACAGAACTCAAATGGCATGCAAAAACCTGAGAAAAAATCCAATCAGGAAGTGGGAAATCTGAGGTTTGTAGTTTTTCAAGTCATTGCCTATCGAATATACAGTGTCTATGGGGTCATATTGCACTTCATAAGGCTTCCACTAGATGTCAACAGTCTTTAGAACCTTGTTTGAGGCTTCTACTGTGAAGGAGGAGAGAATGAGAGCTGTTTGAGCCAGAGGTCTGACAGAGTTCCATGAGCTGATCACATGCGCGCCTTCCATTGCATTTCTAAAGACAAGGGAATTCTCCGGTTGGAACGTTATTGAAGATTCATGTTAAAAACATCCTAAAGATTGATTCTATACATCGTTTGACATGTTTCTATGAACTGTAATAGAACCTTTTTGACATTTCGTCTGAACAAGTGATCGCGCATTATGCATTTGGATTACTGGGCTAAACGCGCAAACAAAAAGGAGGCATTTGGACATAAATTATGGACTTTATCGAACAAAACAACATTTATTGTGGAACTGGGATTCCTGGGAGTGCATTCCAATCAAGATCATCAAAGGTAAGTGAATATTTATAACTTTCACGTTCTGACCATTGTTCTTTTGTGTTTTCCTTGTTTTAGTGTTGGTCAGGACGTGAGCTGGGTGGTCATTCTATGTTGTGTGTCTAGTTTGTCCATTTCTATGTATGGCCTGATATGGTTCTCAATCAGAGTGCGTGTCCAGAACCCAGTACTCCCTGTTTCTCCTCCCCGCACTTGCCCTGAGGTGCGTGTCCTCGGCCCAGTACCACCAGTGCCGGCACCACGTACCAGGCATACAGTGCGTCCCACCTGTCCAGAGCTGCTAGAGTCTCCCGCCTGTCCAGAGCTGCTAGAGTCTCCCGCCTGTCCAGAGCTGCTAGAGTCTCCCGCCTGTCCAGAGCTGCTAGAGCCGCCAGTCTGCAAGGAGCCGCCAGAGCCGCCAGTCTGCAAGGAGCCGCCAGAGCCGGAAGTCTGCAAGGAGCCGCCAGAGCCGCCAGTCTGCAAGGAGCCGCCAGAGCCGCCAGTCAGCCAGGATCTGCCAGAGTCGCCATTCAGCCAGGACCTGCCAGAGCCGCAATTCAGCCAATATCTGCCAGAGCCGCCATTCAGCCAGGATCTGCCAGAGCCGCCATTCAGCCAGGATCTGCCAGAGCCGCCATTCAGCCAGGATCTGCCAGAGCCGTCAGTCAGCCAGGAGCTGCCAGAGACGTCACTCAGCCAGAAGCTGCCAGAGCCGTTAACCAGCCTGAGCTATCTCTCAGTCCTGAGCTACCTCTCAGTCCTGAGCTACCCCCTCGGTCATGAGCTACCTCTCGGTCATGAGCTACCTCTCAGTCATGAGCTGCCCTTCAGTCCGGAGCTGTCCTTCAGTCCGGAGGAGTTTCCTCAGTCAGGAAGCACCCCTCAGTCCAGAGGCGCTCCTCAGTCCAGTGGGGCCCTTTGTTAGGGTTCCTAGGCCAAGGTCGGTGGCAAGGGTCGCCACTCAAAGGTGGACAAAGACAATGGTGGAGTGGGGTCCACGTCCAGCGCCAGAGCCGCCACCGTGGACAGATGCCCACCCAGACCCTCCCTTATAGGTTTAGGTTGTGCGGTCAGAGTCCCCACCTTGTGGGCGGGGTACTGTCACGTTCTGACCATAGTTATTTTGTGTTTTCCTTGTTTTAGTGTTGGTCAGGACGTGCGCTGGGTGGGCATTCTATGTTGTGTGTCTAGTTTGTCCGTTTCTATGTATGGCTTGATATGGTTCTCAATCAGAGGCAGGTGTCAGTCATTGTCTCTGATTGGGAACCATACTTATTTTGTGTTGGGGTTTGTGGGTGGTTGTTTCCTGTCTTTGTGTTCTCTGCACCAGATAGGACTGTTTCGGGTTTTGCCACGTTTGTTGTTTTGTAATTGTGTTCATTAGTTTATCTTATTAAAAACCATGAACTCTAACCACACTGCATTTTGGTCCTCCTCTCCTTCGACGGAAGAAAGCCGTTACAATAACGCTATTTCTGACTTTTCTGACACCTCTTCTTCTTTGGAAAATGGCTGGATGTTTTTCTGTGACTAGCGCTGACCTAACATAATCGCAAGGTGTGCTTTCGCCGTAAAGCCATTTTGAAATCTGACACAGTGGTTGCATGAAGGAGAAGTTATCTATATTTGCATGTATAACACTTGTATCTTTTATCAATGTTTATTATGAGTATTTCTGTAATTTGATGTGACTCTCTGCACTTTCACCAGATGTTTGTTTGAGACAATGTATTTCTGATCATAACACACCAATATCAAATGAGGTTTTTGGACATAAAGATGAACTTTATCGAACAAAACACACATTTATTGTGTAACATGAAGTCCTGTGAGTGCCATCTGATGAAGATCCTCAAAGGTTAGTGATTAATTTAATCGCTATTTCTGTTTTTTTGTGAGCCCTCTCCTTGGCTGGAAAATGACTGTATGGTTTTCTGTGACTAGGTGCTGACCTAACATAATCGTTTGGTGTGCTTTCGCCATAAAGCCTATTTGAAATCGGACACTGTGGCTGGATTTACAAGAAGTTTATCTTAAAATGGTGTAAAATACGCTACCGTCCCAAATATCCCAGAGAAGTTAACTAGTTTCCCCCCCATAAATCTACACACAATACCACATAATGACGAAGCAAAATCAGGTTTTTAGACATTTTTAGCATCCATGGAATCAAAGAAAACCCTTAGTGCATGCCTCCTAATGAATAATAAATGATCACTTCCGGCTGCGAATTAATCAAGAGGCGAAGAACAACAACACCCCTACTGTATCAGCAGAAATCCCAAACTACAAGAGTCATACATGTGCATGTAAAGGGTTTTGAACATTCGTTTTCACATTTGAGCAGGATTTCTTGTTGCATAAACCCACAACATATTATCTTTGATAGAGCACGGCCAACACGTGTTTGAATCCTTGTTTGGCTTGCAGTCTGGAGAAATACATTTTCAAGGGAATATAAGGTATACCTGAAGAGCCAAGATGGTTAACCCTTCAACAAACCCAACCATAAACGTTTTGCCAAATGGTTCATACCTCTCACATCCCATCAGGGTGAAAACAGCTTAATTGAGAAAGACAGGCAGCCAGCTCCAATCCCCGTCCCTGTCCCAGTGCTCCAGACCTGCTGTATTCTGCTTCATTAATTAGAGCTCCATAAAGGGATTGAGAGCAACGTCATCACAGTAATCCCATAGCACTTTTATTTCATCCGTGACACCATGTGCATCAGCAAGACTGGTGTCTCCCAAACAGCACATAGAGAGGCAGGGTTCCTGCATTAAATATCAGGACAGAGGTTCTGTATCAATAACACATTTGTGATTTAAATACAGCATGCCGTACAGGAAATGGCTCCCCGCTGGGTCGTTCAAATAAACTCACTGCTCACAACCACATAGCCTACCCATACACTCACATTCATTAATACATATACGAGCCAACACACCTGCTAAGAAAAGCAAACATCATTAAAATGCTATACTTCACCCTAACATACATCGCAACCCCCCAGTATCATACATGGCAACCTCAGTCTTCCTGTAGGTGCGTATTCACTGTGGGATGACCATGAGTCATAAAGCAAGGGACGATGACAGCAGTGCCAAAGTCAAACAGGGCTGCCAGCCTACGAGGCCCCACAACCAGGGCTCAAGTGTCTGACTCACAGCAGGGAGAAGGGAGATGATGAAAAAGACTACGCCATGAATTGTCAAGAGTCAATGTACACAAACACATGTGCAAACAAACTCAAATCTGGGGCATTTTTTATTTCCCTCTGATCAGAGATAGTATTATCTTTGCCTTTATAAGTATGTTCTCATTTTGGCCTTAGTACATGTACTGTAGAGTTCTTGGGAGAAAATGACTTCTTTCCATAAGCATTGTCAAGCAGCCTTTGTACAGCACATACTGTAAAAAATCTCCAACAATCAATCTCTAGAACTACTTGGTCTATATTTCAGATATGTCCTTTGTGGCCACATGCTTATAATGTACAGTTGTACTCTATATATATGAGTACATATTGAACTACTAGAACACTACACCGTAATAAACACACACAATTGAAGTGGGTGAAATGGTTAAGTCTAGCTCTAGGAGTCTATTTGACATGTTCAATAACCAAAATGAATACATTTTGAGTCTAACTGATCCCCGCTACACAACAATTCCTCCTCAAACGGGTGAAATACCATATCGCTCAGCTGCAATTAAAAAAAAAAAAAATCTGATCTCTTGTCTGCAATGTTGTGGGAATTGATTAAATGCTGTGAAATATTCCCTATACATCTCCGCCGGATCAAGCTGTCAGAGACCGTGTGGTGAAATGAACCACTGCACCACGACATTCGCCAGGGACCATTTTCACACTCAAGTCTACACATCAAGGTTAATAGAAACCACAGATCCCTCCAAATGGATCCAGATGATTAATATCAACACCATGCCACCAGAGAGAGAGAGAGATGGAAATACACCTCTCACCCTCCATGCTAGCCAACCAACATTAAACCTGGGTTTAAATAATATTTGAAATCTTTCACCTTTTGCTTTAGCCTGCCAGGTGTGCCTTTTAAATTCATTAAAATAGTATTTGAACCCAGGTCTGACATTAGCTTACCAGTTGGTACAATGAGCGGAAATCTGATTAGGGTTGGAGACAATTACAATGCCACTACGTCACTTTCCCTTGGGCGTAAGGAAAGCCGCGTTGTTGATCCTATTCTGATAAATGTATTGCGTAATCCACCCTAAACAGTCCTCATTGGCTTAAATGAATGTGCCACGAGGGCCCGGGTGGCCTAATGGCTTAATGAGATGAACTCTGGGGTCAGGTTACGACAGTCCTTCTTCTTTACAAGTCCTCTGGCACACTAGCAGAGATCCTGGCATGCCAAAAGGTAAAGAAATGAAGTTTGCACACAAGCAACCACACATATAAAGTATACATGAGCACTGAACATACAAGCAGATACACACGTGTGTGCACACAGATACTGTATACATTTGTTTGCACACACTCTAACACACAAACACACTATGCATTATGCACATACACACCCACTCACACTCTCTCTCTCTCTGTCTCACATCTCCCTCACACTCAAACACAACCTCACACACACACACATACACACCCCTCCTGCAGAGAATTGTTTCAGACTGTGCGATGTGTGTGAGTGAGATGCTGCACCTTGGAGTGCACTAGTCACAGTCGTGTCCTCCCAGTGAGGCAAGGAAGGACTTCAGGAGATTAAGAGCTTACCTCATCTGCCTCGACCACTCTCAGCTGTCCTCATCTACTGACCATGGGCCAAAACCAATTAGTCTGATGAGAGGCTAGCGTTACAACACACACACAGTATGCTGGGCAGATTTTTTTCATGAAGGCTACTGCTTCTATTTCAAAATAGCACCACGTTAATAAATGGACTGTTCGACTAGACTTTCAACTCTTTGATGTGACTTTCATCAATGCCCTCCATAAAGGCTGGGGTCAAACAATCAATTACATAATATACTGCTCGACTAATCAATGGCAGTCGAGTCACATCCATTTTTTAACTAATCAAAATGAATATATTAATTAATCAAAGTTACAAATATGTATTTTGTCAATGAATGTGTCACATTGCTCCTGCAACACCCTCCACTGCTCATCCTGTGTCTCCTTGACCTGCTGCCACTCCCCCAATACTCTCTCCCTCTCCCTCTCTCTCTGTGTGATTGTGTGGGCAGAGACAGGTGTGCTGGAGTCAGAGCAGATCCCCACCAGCTGCAACCTGTTCCATAATCAAGACCTCTACAAATACTCAGCCCTGCCACTTCCATACTGCCAGATCGTAATCTCTGCTCAGTCAGTCTATGGTTCTAGCTGCTTGTTACTATTCATATTCTGTTTTCCTTGCCTGACGCTGTTGTTCTCTCCGCTACAGTTCTGCCCACTCTGACTGGTCCCTCTCTGCAGTCCCATCTTGCTACTCTGTCCTGGATTCCCCACTCTACTATTCCCTTGGACTCCCCTCCGGACCTGCTTACCCTGTCTCAACCCCTCTCGCTCAAGCCTCAGCCTCAACACCTGGTTTCCAGCAACCCGCCCGAGCTTCCCCTGACCTGCACTCCAACTCCCCCCTGTGTTTCAATAAATACCTTGGTTACTTCATCCCAGTCTCCTCGTCTGAGTCTGCTCTTCGGTTCCCTAGTTCCACTCCGCATAACAGAATGGTAATTCATTGGAATTAGTTGCACTGTAACTACCAGATCATAAATTACAATTGTGTTCGACATTTCAGATCTTGCAAACTGTGAAAAATATGAGCACATGAAAGCAAATGGTTCTATTGAGAATAAAAAGCACTTTGCATACTTATTTTCATAGAGAGCTCAGATGGAGTCAAAGTAAATATGGGTCAGTAGCATTAAAAAACAAGCCAAAAGAAGCCAGGAAAGAACGAGGTCAGATGCAGTTCTTTTTAGTGGCCTCCCAGCCAATCCACCCAAAATAGAGGAAATGACCCAGATGTCACATCACAGTCTACACTTCATGTCAGCATGTAGAGCACCTGCATGGCTGACCATTTAGCAGAGGTTTTATAATGTATCGAACATATCAAATCCCAACCATGGACGGAATCATCAATGTAGGTTTCTCAAAGTTTTCAGTTTGAATAACTCAAGTTTAACCATTAACACCATGCAAATGGTGAAATAAGTGAAGAGGTTACATGCTTTTACTGTAAGGATATTTAGTCATTTTGAGTAATACAGTAACAGCAGGAGCCTGAATGTGTTATTTTTGGTGATAATGCTTTCTAGGAGTATAATTCTGACATCACTGGATGTTGTGGCTGTTTTTTCTTTTGAAGGAGCAGCCTAGAGGACAGGCCTACAGCCAGACACTTTTCAATGAGTGCTGCCATAGCAACGGTGATGAGAGCAACCTGACCCCAATGGTAATGTGCTGTGACAAGCGGGCAGGATGGCAGGGTGTGTATGTATGTGTGTGTGTATGCCGGCGTGTGCCCGTGTGCATGCCTGTGTGTCATGCTCATTAACTACTCAACACCACTCATTTGTTTTTGCTGTTCAGAAGGAGAGACTTGGGAAGAAATTGGAGCAGGGATACACTATAGCTAGTCCTGAAGCACTCCTACAGGGCGTGTGTGTGTGTGTGTGTGTGCGCGCGCATGTACGTGCATGTGTATATGGCGTGTGGCGCAGGAAGGCACAGCCAAGGTTCTGCCCCCACAGTCATCACATTGGTCCCCTGGGGGACTCCTTAGTGAGTCCAAACAGAGAGAGGTTCAGTGGGCCAGGTTTACCAGGCATTACCATGACCTACAATCACACAGTCTGCTCTGTTTCCATCTCCTGCCACTTCCTTATACTCTATTGGTCTCAAAACACACAGCAATTTGATAAATTAAAATGTTGTCATGGAGATTAGAGCAACTTCAATCACGTTCCATTTCCTCCCAGCCTACTAGCCAAAACATGGTATCTACCTTGCACAGTTGAACATAACACTAAAATAATCACTGAAATACAGATTGTGACCTCAAAACCCTCATGACGGCAGGTAGCCTAGTGGTTAAAGTGTTGGACTAGTAACTAAAGGTTGCAAGATCGAATCCCTGAGCTGACAAGGTGAAAATCTGTTGTTCTGCCCCTGAACAAGGCTGTTAACCAACTGCTACTAGGCAGTCATTGAAAATAAGAATTTGTTCTTAATTAACTGACTTGCCTGGTTAAATATTGGTAAAATGATGCTCAACAACCTACTGGCTAGTCCATCCATATCTGTCTGAGGTCTTTCCCAATGCACCAGTCAGTTCCTCTCCTAGAGTATCAATTGCAACAGGAGGCTAATGCTGTGGATGAAACACAGATAGTGTGGCATGATTAATGTGCAGCCCTCCAGACTGATGGGCTAAGTAATTGACCTTGGGGACCAATATTACAGGTGATCTACTACAACATCTCAAGCATCTCATGTCAACAAATACAGTTAAGTACAACAAAAACATATGAGGTCAAAAACATTTTGGAGAAGGTTAATGTGTTAACTTAAAGAGCATCAGCTAAAACCCCAATAGTCCAAGGGGAAAGTTTGCATTGGCCTCCACCAAGCCCCCTGAGCAATCACAGATCTAAAGAGTCATATTCTAGGAGAGAGCAAAGCCAACCAAATCAGGTCAGCACTACAAGGAGTGGCCCATTTCATTCATTCAAAGGAGGGCAAGAAAAAGGAGGCCAATAAACAAACCATTTAACCACACACTTAAAGCCTCATGCAAACCACTGTCTAATCCCACATACACCCACTGTCATAAGATCATACGAGCTTTTCTCAATTTGGTCAGAATGTGATTGGATGATCCTCTGTGGAAACAGATGTGCTGCACATAACCAAGATCAATCTAGGGTTAGCTATGTCTGACAACAACCTCAACACACCCGGTATGCTGAACAGTTTATACTGTATAGGACACATTTCAATACAGAGTTAAGATTTTTCAATACTGTACAGTAGATCCCCTCAAGATTTTTTACATTTTACACTGATAATCTATAGTTCTGTAAGTGGTGTAGTGGTTATTTGAACCACAGGATAGAACTGTGCAGCAATATCACTTTTGCATGAAAAGCCATTGAATATTCTTTGAGACTGTTGAGAGATGAGATTGAAAAAAGGCTAAAATACCCCTAGGACTCATCTGAAACTGCATGTTGAGTAGTCACAGTTTATCATAATTATTAGGAGGATTCAACCAAAACGACTAATGTTCATGTTTCCTGAATTTCCGAGGGCTCTGTATCTTGGAGGCCTTCGACTTTGCCTTCAATTACCAATTCATGTCAACTTTTTCTAACCAATCGCAGAGGGAATGGCAATGTTAATATTTCATTGCAGTTCGATATTGATAACCTACTGAGCAATTAAAAACATGCACATGGCAATTCAAGTGAGGATATTGCTTTAGGGAAAATGTAGGAGTTATGCCTCGTCCCTAACGTAGCATCGCTACTCCCAGTTTAAACTTGACCATTCATTTTTAACCTCAGTGCTTAGTTTATAGAATTCCAACGGCTTATGGCTGGGATTGATAACGCCCAGACCTCTTGAGGCCAATTCCAGAAATGCAAAGAGAGAAAGCATGCTTGGTTATATACATGATTAAATTCCACATTCTTATTATGTGGTTGATCATTTCAATTAACATTGGTTGCCTAATGCCCCGTTACGGATTTATGATTGGCAGTTGAAATTGACAGGCACAAATGAACTTAGCAGAAAATGGATTTAAGGGACTTCAGAAATCACCTTTGCAGTATGGATTTCATCCACACCCTCTGCACAGATGCTGATAGTTTTCTGACACCGGGAGAGGGCGGATGTGTCCACAAGGATCTCCCTAAGGTTTTATCAGAGACACACAGGCAGCCTAAGACTGTAGTCTGTCTGGAACTGCAGTGCCAGAAGACTCTTAACTCTCCACCTAAGACTGGAGCTGAAGGGTTTTCCATACCCCTTACGGTAATCCAGAGTAAATTATGTACAAATATGGTTGTGTTTGTAGTGGGAGCTGAGTGTTTAGGATGCTGTAGTCGTACGGTAACAGGGAACTCAGACTGAGTAAGAGGAAGCCACCACTCTAATAAGAGGTGGAGGAAAGTAGGGCTTGCTCCCCTTACAAAAAAGTTAGCAGTCAGAGTGAAGTATAACTGCTGTACACTGCAGTATAACTGCAGTTAGGGAGCAGTATGACTGCAGTTAGGGAGCAGTATAACTGCAGTTAGGGAGCAGTATGACTGCAGTTAGGGAGCATTATGACTGCAGTTAGGGAGCAGTATGACTGTAGTTAGGGAGCAGTATAACTGCAGTTAGGGTGCAGTATGACTGCAGTTAGGGAACAGTATGACTACAGTTAGGGTGCAGTATAACTGCAGTCAGGGAGCAGTATGACTGCAGTTAGGGAGCAGTATGACTGCAGTTAGGGAGCAGTATGACTGCAGTTAGGGAGCAGTATGACTGCAGTTAGGGAGCAGTATGACTGTAGTTAGGGAGCAGTATAACTGCAGTTAGGGTGCAGTATAACTGCAGTTTGGGTGCAGTATAACTGCAGTTAGGGTGCAGTATAACTGCAGTTTGGGTGCAGTATAACTGCAGTTTGGGGTGCAGTATAACTGCAGTTAGGGTGCAGTATAACTGCAGTTAGGGTGCAGTATAACTGCAGTTTGGGTGCAGTATAACTGCAGTTAGGGTGCAGTATAACTGCAGTTAGGGTGCAGTATAACTGCAGTTAGGGTGCAGTATAACTGCAGTTTGGGTGCAGTATAACTGCAGTGTGCTGCAAATACTGCGTCCAAAATAACACCGTTTTTTTATACAGTAATTTTGCAGTGTAATTGCAGTTAGAGTGCAGTATAACTGCATTTCAACGGCAGTACCACAAAACAGCAATCTTTTTTTTATAAGGGTCTCTCTGGGCTTGTTAAATCTGTACATGTAAATGTGTTTGAGCACCTCAAGACTCCTTCTGCATTGGTCTGCATTTTAGGAATATTTTGTACATTATACTCATTAGCATCGACTGATTTCGTCATGCTCAGAGCTGCCTCTCTAATTTACTTAGTGTGGGCACAGTGACGAAACTAATGGCAATACCAAGTAGGCCACAACTAAAACACTGTCAGGGCAAAACATTTTGAAATGTTTCTACTTGACAGTTGTCCTAATCCATAATTTTTCCCACATTATTTAGAGTAGCTCCTGGGAATAAGTACGGAGATTGAAATAAAGCTTTTGCTACAATTATCTGAGGAGCCAGTCATCTGCAATATTTACAGGATACTGCCCTCCTGTGGTTATCAAATTCAATAATCCTCCTCCTACCAGTCAATTCTATAAATGTAAAAAGTATGTATTACCTCATGTCTTCTTATCTGAAGGAATAATGTGTTCTCTATATATATCTCATCATCCTCTAGTCTAGATAATACAAATAAATGCGCACTGTCTACCAAATTATTTGAGTCTCAGTTCATTTCCATAATTTATTTTCAAGAGCGACTGCGCCTAAAAGGCAATTTATCGTTCTGATAACGGCCTACGAGGCATCGATATCAGTCAGAAACATTTATTCAAGTGTCAAAATTGACTATATATACGTTTAAATCGGATAATTTTTGTCATAAAGTCAGTCTCGTCCAAAAGTGAGATTTGCAGGATGCTAGGAAATAATTGTATGTCACAGAATGAAGGGCATTTTAATCCTGCCTACATGCCCACAGCTGGCCGCACCCAAGTAAACATACATTTACTGCAATTCTACCCAATTTTCCATGGAGTGGAGATAATTGTTTTCAATTTTAAAGCTAAACTCTTGCAATTCTACACATTTTGCCATGTTAATGATGTCTGAGTGAAAGTGACTAACAAAATCAATGAGGGCCTGCTGGAGGTCAGAGCCCCTGGGCCTGATCGATATTTGGCCATGAGTACTACAAGTTTAGATAGCTGGCTGGACTAAATTACCAATATTTTTTTCCCGCGAATATGGCTAATTAAATGACTGTTAGTGACTAACATAACAAGATAAAAATTGCTGATGCACAACCAAATTTCGAACTTGCACCTTGTATATTCTACAATTCTAACTCTCAACAGTAAAATGTTTTATTTATTTAACCAGGCAAGTCAGTTAAGAACAAATTCTTATTTAGAATGACAGCCTACACCGGCCACACCCGAACAATGCTGGGCCAATTGTGCACTGCCCTATGGGACTCGCAATCAAGGTAGGTTGTGATACAGCCTGGATTTGAACCAGGGTGTCTGTAGTGACACCTCTAGCACTGAGATGTAGTGCCTTAGACCCATGTGCCACTCAGGAGCCCTGAGACCCTGACTGAGTTCCATAAATATAAATACAAAATGTTGCAGTTTTGAAGCAAGTTTTCTGCATTTCTTCAGATTTTGCCATGGGGCGGAAAGAACATTTTGTAATTTTATAACAAATTGAGTATTGGAATCATGTGACAAACTTGTAGTCTGGTTACAATGCTGGCATTTGTAGAACACCTGGAAAGCCAAAAATGTGGTTAATCTCTCCCATCAGGTGACATAGGTTACCAGGATTCTGACAGGACAATTAGAACCTAAAGCTATTCTATAATACTAAGTATGCTTTAAATGCCCCACTCCCATCTGAATTGCCTGTTTGTTCTAGAAACATACAGTATACAGACTACACCATCCATATGAGACACAACAACCAACATATTTGAAATACAAAATCGATGTAAGATTATTTACATTATCACACTGGTATTGTAAACACATTTCATGTAGGATTTAGGCCTATAATTGTCACACAATTACATAACAACAAACTCAGTCCAATGAAGAGAGCTAGGGGCGTGTACGAATATCGTTCTCCTAGCAGCAGGATATTATGCTGGCAGCACGATCGCGGAATATTTCTTTCAAAATAAGAGTTCCCTTGCAAATGCGTGCTAAAATTTGGAAATATTATTTTTTTGAACTCTAGTGTAGTGCAACTGTTTTTCACAGTATTGCAAGCAACTTTAAAAAAAACTTTGAATAATACAAATATATGTTATTGGAATAACTCAATAGACTCTGCAAAACTTAAATGGTTCTTGTGCTGAGAAACCGGTGTAGTACAGAGTACTGATGACTCCTTACTCCACCCACTCCAAAAGTTTATACCTGTCTCAGCTAAAGTGGGGTGGGAAATACTCAGTAGGGTCTCTACTCAGTGGTGGAAAAAGTACCCAATTGTCATACTTGAGTAAAAGTAAAGATACCTTAACAGAAAATTACTAAAGTACACAGTAAAATACTACTTGAATAGAAGTCTAAAAGTATTTGGTATTAAATATACCTAAGGAGCAAAAATAAATGTAATTGCTCAAATATACTTAAGTATCAAATTTAAAATTCTTATATTAAGCAAACCACTGCACCATTTTCTTGTTTTTAAAATGTACAGATAGCCAGGGGCACACCAACACTCAGACATCATTTACAAATGAAGCATGTATGAATAGTGAGTCTTCCAGATCAGAGGCAGTAGGGATGACCAAGGATATTCTCTTGATACGTGCGTGAATTGGACCATTTTCCTGTCCTGCTATATATTCAAAATGTAACCAGTACTTTTGGGTATCAACATTTATGTAGTAAAAAGTACATTATTGTCTTTAGGAATTTAGTGAAGTATTTGTCAAAAATAGAAATAGTGAAGTAAAGTACAGATATCCCAAAAGTAGTACTTTAAAGTATTTTTTGACTTAAGTACTTTATACCACTGTCTCTATTAACCAAATATGGTTACTTTTGGAGGGGGACTGTGTCGCACAGCCTGCTGCTGGCTTTTCATTCTGTCCCCTCTTGTAGTGCCAAATGCAATACACAGTATATGGGAAACATATTGGCTTGTAGAGAGAGAACTCTTCAAGCTTTCTCAGATAAAGTGAAGTGGGAAATACTCAGTAGGGTCTCTACTAAGCAAATATGTGTTTTGTAGGGGGGCTGTGTCGTACATATCCAACAACACAGCTTTAAATCACCTGCTACTATCCATACTTTTGAAATCAATACACACTCAACAACAACAAAAATGAAACACAAAAGCTAAACTTTTAAAACTAATTTATTTAAGAGTTCAATTTAATGAATATTTACCAGGCTATTAGGACACAGTATAATCACACTTTCTGAACAGCAATGGAAAAAATGATTTAGAATGCTCCAGTTTCAACTGTTCTGCCTGAGGCTATTGAACCCTGACCTGTTCACCGGACGTGCTACCTGTCCTATACCTGCTGTTTTCAACTATCTAGAGACAGAAGGAGAGGTAGAGATACTACCTGCATTGCTTGCTGTACATCTGCATTGCTTGCTGTTTGGGTTTTAGGCTGGGTTTCTGTATAGCACTTTGAGATATCAGCTGATGTAAGAAGTGCATTATAAATACATTTATTTGATTTGTAGGCCGATATGTACTTCTTCTCTATTAAGGTTTGCAGTACACAGTAAAGGCCTATTACCTAGATTAAAAACATTATAGCAGAGACAAGATTATTTACATGATTATTGATCAAGGTCAGCAAAAACACTGTTTGTAGAGATAAAAATGTATTACAAGAGACAAAAAATCAAATTTATTTGTCACATACACATGGTTAGCAGATGTTAATGCGAGTGTAGCGAAATGCTTGTGCTTCTAGTTCCGAGAATGCAGTAATAACAAGTAATCTAACTAACAATTCCAAAACTACTGTCTTGTACACAGTGTAAGGGGATAAAGAATATGTACATAAGGATATATGAATGAGTGATGGTACAGAGCAGCATAGGCAAGATACAGTAGATGGTATCGAGTACAGTATATACATATGAGATGAGTATGTAAACAAAGTGGCATAGTTAAAGTGGCTAGTGATACATGTATTACATAAGGATACAGTCGATGATATAGAGTACAGTATATACGTATGCATATGAGATGAATAATGTAGGGTAAGTAACATTATATAAGGTAGCATTGTTTAAAGTGGCTAGTGATATATTTACATAATTTCCCATCAATTCCCATTATTAAAGTGGCTGGAGTTGAGTCAGTGTCAGTGTGTTGGCAGCAGCCACTCAATGTTAGTGGTGGCTGTTTAACAGTCTGATGGCCTTGAGATAGAAGCTGTTTTTCAGTCTCTCGGTCCCAGCTTTGATGCACCTGTACTGACCTCGCCATCTGGATGATAGCGGGGTGAACAGGCAGTGGCTCGGGTGTTTGATGTCCTTGATGATCTTTATGGCCTTCCTGTGACATCGGGTGGTATAGGTGTCCTGGAGGGCAGGTAGTTTGCCCCCGGTGATGCGTTGTGCAGACCTCACTACCCTCTGGAGAGCCTTACGGTTGAGGGCAGAGCAGTTGCCGTACCAGGCGGTGATACAGCCCGACAGGATGCTCTCGATTGTGCATCTGTAGAAGTTTGTGAGTGCTTTTGGTGACAAGCCGAATTTCTTCAGCCTCCTGAGGTTGAAGAGGCGCTGCTGCGCCTTCTTCACAATGCTGTCTGTGTGAGTGGACCAATTCAGTTTGTCTGTGATGTGTATGCCGAGGAACTTAAAACTTGCTACCCTCTCCACTACTGTTCTATCGATGTGGATAGGGGGGTGTTCCCTCTGCTGTTCCCTGAAGTCCACAATCATCTCCTTAGTTTTGTTGACGTTGAGTGTGAGGTTATTTTCCTGACACCACACTCCGAGGGCCCTCACCTCCTCCCTGTAGGCCGTCTCGTCGTTGTTGGTAATCAAGCCTACCACTGTTGTGTCGTCCGCAAACTTGATGATTGAGTTGGAGGCGTGCGTGGCCACGCAGTCGTGGGTGAACAGGGAGTACAGGAGAGGGCTCAGAACGCACCCTTGTGGGGCCCCAGTGTTGAGGATCAGCGGGGAAGAGATGTTGTTGCCTACCCTCACCACCTGGGGGCGGCCCGTCAGGAAGTCCAGTACCCAGTTGCACAGGGCGGGGTCGAGACCCAGGGTCTCGAGCTTGATGACGAGCTTGGAGGGTACTATGGTGTTGAATGCCGAGCTGTAGTCGATGAACAGCATTCTCACATAGGTATTCCTCTTGTCCAGATGGGTTAGGGCAGTGTGCAGTGTGGTTGAGATTGCATCGTCTGTGGACCTATTTGGGCGGTAAGCAAATTGGAGTGGGTCTAGGGTGTCAGGTAGGGTGGAGGTGATATGATCCTTGTTACAAGGCTAACAGTACACAGTATAATCAAGCTTTCAGAACAACAATGGAGAACATCATTTACAATTTATAGTGTAGTGGAATAATGAGAGAAGGTGAAACTCGCAACTAGTGACTGGCTGGTGTGGGAGCAAAGTGTGAGCACAGTGTGATGACTCAATCTCGATTTATGGCATTGTTTGCATGACAGACCATCTGAAAGGCTATCACAGGAGTCAAACATGCCTTAAATGTGTAAATCTCGATGAAGACACATTCCCACAGAGGTCCTAGGGTCACTGATGCCAGGAGAGGTTGTGAGAGAAAATGTTGTTGTCTGAAGAGATAGCATTGAATTGTACACAGCATCTCCTCTCTGTCATCTTGGTTTGTGCAAGTGACTGTGACCTCCTCCTCAGACCAATTGGCAGTATGCCAAGAACATTGTTCTGGGAACCAAAATGACTGGCTGGTGTGGGAGCACAGCGTGAGCACAGTGTGATGACTCAATCCCAATTTATGGCATTGTTTGCATGACAGACCATCTGTAGGCTATCACAGGGGTCAAACATACCTTATCTGTGGCAATCTCGATGAAGACACATTGAATTGTACACAGCATCTCCTCTCCCTCTACCTTGGTTCATGCAAGTGACTGTGACCTCCCCCTCAGACCAATTGGCAGTACGCCAAAAACATTGTTCTGGGAACCAAAATGATGTCTCAGATCCAAGGTCTCAGCTTGGAGAGGAGAAGCCTTATGAGGTATTGGTTGGTCTCCCGTCTGTCCTGAGCTGCCAGAGCCGTCCGTTACTCCGGTGCTGCCGGAATCGCCCTTCACTCCGGAGCTGCCGGAGTCTCCCGTCCATTCGGGACCCATTGCTAGGGTCCCCAGTCCGAGGCCGGCGGCGAGGGTCGCCGCTCTAAAGAGGCCACGGGAGGCGGGTTAAAAGGCGGACAAAGACTATGGTGGAGTGGGGTCCACGTCCCGCGCCAGACCTGCCACCGCGGACAGACACCCACCCAGACCCTCCCCTATAGTTTCAGGTTTAGCGGCCGGTGTCCGCACCTTGGGGGGGGGGGGGGGGGGTGTACTGTCACATTCTGACCTTAGCTCCTTTGTTATGTCTTTGTTTTAGTATGGTCAGGGCGTGAGTTGGGTGGGTTGTCTATGTTAGTTTTCTATGATTTGGCCTGGTATTATTCTCAATCAGAGGCAGCTGTCAATCGGTGTCCCTGATTGAGAACCATACTTAGGTAGCCTGTTTTCACCCTTGAGTTGTGGGTGATTGTTTTCTGTTTTGTGTCTACACCAGAAGGGACTCTTTTGTTTCGTTCATTCTCCTTTGTTATTTTGTTTAGTGTTCTCGTGATAATAAATTATCAATATGGACACTTACCACGCTGCGCATTTGTCCTCACCTTCTTCCACCACAGACGAGCGTTACACACGCCTTTGTTTAATTGTTTTGGGCCTTGCAAAGTGATGTTAATTAGAGGATAGGAGATACTCGGAGTTGGCACTCTTGGAAGAATAAAATCCGGGTTTAAACTTAGATCATGGAGTCACTGGTAAACCGATCTCCTGATGCACGTTAGTATGTCATAATGGGGAATTTTCTATGCTGGATATTTTAGGATATTTTGTATTATTTTTATTGTTAGATTTCTGGTATGTCGAATAAAAAACTTGAGCTGGAGCACAACAAGAGACAATTATTTAATGTAGAGATGATGACTAATGGCTAATAAACTTTAAACTATAAAAATAAAGTCACACACTCTATATTGAAACTCCCAGTCATTTATTGGGTAAATCACCAACGTTTCGGCATCACTGGTGCCTTCTTCAGGGTAATGTCATGAATGCTTGAACCAGGTTATGTAGACAAACAGTGTGATTAGTGCAACCAATGACAATAGTGAGGGGTGTGTCATAATTATTAAGTTAATTAGAATGAATTGAGTGAAACTGTTAAAAAAAAACAATAGCTTATAGCATATTTAATATATTAGGCTATTGTTATCATATGGAAACATAATTAAATATTGTACATAATATTAGCATTAACATACATTATTTAATTCAATTTCACATATATATTTAATAGTTTCCTATTTCATTTTTTTTTAGCAACATGCTCAATGCCTGTGTATTTGAGGTAGGAGATAGGATGGTTAGCTTCAACAAAGTCTGCTGCTACTGGATAGCCAATGTGCTTACACCTGATTGAGCTTCGATGTTCAGCTATGAGTTATTTTAATTGTCTTTTCGTTTGTCCTACGTGGGCTTTCCCACATTAACAAGTGATGAGATTACTCCCTTGGTCTTGCATGAGATGGCCATATACCAAACCCCCTCGGGGTGTCATTAAAACTCATTTTTCAACCACTCCACAAATTTCTTGTTAACAAACTATAGTTTTGGCAAGTCGTTATCTGTGGCAGTCGTTTAGGACATCTACTTTGTGCATGACACAAGTAATTTTCCAACAATTGTTTACAGACAGATTATTTCACTTATAATTCACTGTATCACAATTCCAGTGGATCAGAAGTTTACATACACTAAGTTGACTGTGCCTTTAGAAGCTTCTGATAGGCTAATTGACATTATATGAGTCAATTGAAGGTGTACCTGTGGATGTATTTCAAGGCCTACCTTCAACCAAGACCTCAGGGAAAAAAATGCAGTTTTTGATTTGTTAAAAAAGTTTGAAATATCCAATAAATGTCGTTCCACTTCATGATTGTGTCCCACTTGTTGTTGATTCTTCACAAAAAAATACAGTTTTATATCTTTATGTTTGAAGCCTGAAATGTGGCAAAAGGTCGCAAAGTTCAAGGGGGCCGAATACTTTCGCAAGGCACTGTACCAGAGATTGCCATGTAGTGTGTACGATTTCCCAAATGGGTAATTATCCGAAAATGCTATAATTCTAGAGGTATATGTTATATATGCAGGATAGATTCAAGCTCTTGGGTAAACAGCTCTCTGCTGGCCTGTCTATCTTCACAGGTAATGTCTTTGGAACATGGATGACAGCTTGACCGCTGAACGTTGTTTGCAGTATTACATGTTTTACAAATGTTGTTTTCTTGGGATGCTTGCAGTGAAAGGAATTCTTTGATGCCTCTTTCTGAAATATGCCCTAGTTGAACTGTTCATTTTTTAACCTGGAGATTCATGGCTTTCTTGCACTGATTGCAATTTTGAGGGCATAAACTGTGAATATGGAGGAGATCATTGGCTAAGAAATGTGCAGGTAGCATTTCCTTCACGAAATATTCTATAATGTCACACATATCGCTGTTTTGAAGCCTCTGTCGAAGCAATGGTGCTGTTGTCTGTCCTGGTTTCACTGCATCCAACTGTGAAATGACTTTGCTGAATTGTTGATTTGGACTCATACTGTTTGTTTTAAGTCATATTTTGTGACATTCTTTGAAAGCGGATGTTTTCTTCAGAAATGTCACAACAGGAAAGGCTTTACGCTGATAGGGGAAATAGTTATATATGTTGGAATAACATCAATATCTGAATCTGACTCACAGAAATGTACTTGCTCAGAGATTCTGTAAGGGCCCTCATTAAATAATTCATACAAATATATAACTCTTGCTGTGTCCTGAATGTTTGTAGATTCTATAGAGATCATCTTAATCTTAAAAGAGTCAAATATAAGATGTGCCTTGGAGTGTCATTTTTTGGCATTAATCCCTGAATGACAGATTACTGAGCTCCATTTGTAGGTCAATCTCACATTATCAACTGCTGAAAGATCAATAAAGCAAGATGAGGATACAAGGTTTCACATTACAGTGGTGACTTTTGACCTTTCACGAGAAACATAAAAGTACAAGAATATCTGGAGTGCTGGTCCAAATAGTTTGTCTATTGAGTACGGCTGCACATTTATTGCATGTGCGTGATGCTTCTCCCATTGCAATCATTTGCTTGAAAAGAATATCAAGCGTGCCTTTTATGTTTGGAAGTGAAATGCTAAACATTGAAGTTTCTAATAAGGAGAGATGTGCTGTGATCCATGGATCAGTCCAAAACCCAAGTCCAGGAAACCAACCTTTGGATTGGTTGTGACCGAGATGGGTTTAAGAAAATTATTGGAAGGCTATGGATAATCGTGGTAATATAAACCTATAGCAACATGATTTTACTTGGATACAACCTAAAAAAAAAATGTATTTGTCAGGCCAAGCGATTGAGCTGATGCATTAACCATTAGGTTAATCTAGGTCGTTAACAGGTATTCCAGTCCATTATTGTTTACATTGTGTCTTTGTCTTTGTTTACATTTTATTTCACACTGGAAGCAAACAAGGCAGTTTTCTCTCTACAAGCAAATATGTATGCCATGTACAGTCTATTACAGTGTATTACATTGGGGGCTATGGAGGGGGTGGAGAACGAAGTGTTGCTGGACATGTATGACACTGTCCCCCTCCAAAACTAACCATATTTGGTTAGTAGAGACCCTACTGAGTATTTTTCACCACACTTTAGCTGAGACAGGTAGAAACGTTTTCTCTTTACAGCCCAATATTCTCAACATACTAGTGTCAACAATTGTACTTTCATTATTGGTCTTAGAAAATATATTTTTTACATTTGTTTTCAGAAATGACATTGCAATTTCTTGTTGGCACAATAAAAGTGTCCATTGATTAAAATTCAATATAATTTGAATGAGTTATACACGTTGACATTTTTTCAAATGCGGGCTTTTATTTTGAATGTTTCTTACTTTGCCAGACGAAAGTGACGTCATCGTCTGAGCTTCTGGCAAAAATACTAGTGCGTGTACTAATGTCAATACTATATTGACATAAACAGCGGCTGTTCGTGACCAAGCATATGTAAAGCAATTCTGCGTGAATATACGCAAAGGTAAGCAGATGAATCCAATATCGAATGTTGCCAGTTTGATCATATCCGTCGTGCGTGTGTAATACCGCACAGTGGTGCTTTGATGTTGTCAAAGGAGCCGGGCAACATTTTGCAATATGGAAACATTTTATCCATGCCAATGCCCTATGCAAGTATTCTACACAATGATTTACACCAATAACTTAACACAAAATAAAAATACAACAGAATATCGGAGCAAATACGCAACAATGTATTCGTGAGTTTTGGATTAAAATGGCAGGCGTAACATTGTGTACCACGTAGCATAATGGTCGTCTGCACATCAGCACAGTATCTCGACCATAGGCGCAGCGCACAATGTATAGCAGGAGCAGAAGACACGGTGCGATGTGTTTTTCTGGCTAGGCTACATATATTTAGGCTACATATATTTGGTCCAGATCAAACTTTGGTCAGAACAAGTGTCTTTAAAAAAATATATGTATTTTTATTTTTATTGAGAAATATCAACAAACAAAAGAGGAATAGTCACATGAAAACAAGCTTACATACTATTTACATTGCCAGGAATCCTAAACAATATTAATATTCATTAATAATACAAGTTTTAATTGCCTTTTTGTTTTTCATTTTAGTTAAAGTAGTGCCATATTGTTTAAATTCATTTATAAAGTGGGAAAAAGTTAGGTTTTGAATTAAACCATTTGCATTTGTGAATTTGAAATGTACCTAGTATTATTAGCAGTTGAAATAAATATACTACATCTTTATGTCAGAATTTATTTATTGGTATTTTAAACTTTTCAAGAAATTCCCCATATGAGAGTAGATATCCATCCTCATTCAGTAACTGAACAACCAAAATAATTTTATTCTCAAACCAGTTCCGAAAAAAAAAGAGACTTATTTTTAAATCGTATATCTTTGTTGTTCCATAGACAGTATCTGAGGGGGAAAATTGTGTTTATACGCTAACATCTAAGCTAAAATTGGATTTTACAACATCAAAATTATATTGAAGCAAAAATTCTAAACCACCAACAGAGTCAAATAAATACTTAGGGAAGACATTCCAAATACTGTTCTGGTTCTTAAACTTTAGAATCCAATTTATTTTAAAAGTATTATTTAGAGTATTGAAATCTAAAACCTCAAGACCTCCTTGTACTTGGGTATTAGTGAGAATATCTTTCCATAGACAGTGAGGCGTGTTCCTCCAAATGAAATGATAAAGAATCTTATCTAAGTCCTTTACAATTTTAGGGGATAAGTCAAGTGATAACGAGACATAAACCGATCTGGATAACCCTTCAGCTTTGGACAATAAAACCCGACCGTATAACGAAATATCTCTTAGCAACCAGAGGTTCAATTTCTTCTTTGTTTTCTCAATAATGGGGTTAAAGTTTAGTTCACTCCTTTGTTTTTCATCCTTGCATATAAAAATTCCAAGATAAGTAACCTCATCTTTAATTCGGATACCATATACTTCCTGTAAAACACAATCCTTGAGTGGAAATAAGACTGACTTTTTGATATAAATGTTCAAACCCGAAACTAAGGAAAAGACTTCAATACCGGAAACTGCTTTAGAAACCTCATTCCTGTCTCTCAAAAATATGGTGGTATCATCAGCCAGTTGACATAGTTTAAATTCATTGCCAAGTGCTGAAACACCTTGAAAATTCCCTTTCTTGATATGAAGAGCCATACTTTGAGTAACCAATACAAATAAAAATGGACTAATTGGGCAGCCCTGCCAAATGCCACGGCCTGAACAAGTGTCTTTTGTTTGACAGTAATTGTTTCAAACACGCATGAATTACATAAACGGTGCACACTTGGTAAGAGTTTTTGGGGAGTTGGTGTAAACTGGTCTAAACAAAACAAAATAATCTATGCAAAAATGGAATAGGAGAATGGTATCCTTTATACAATATAAAATGGCTTTAAAACCTGTCATGACATGGTCATGACATAGGCAGGTACATTGTTATAGTACAGAAGTAGTATAAAACAATGTGTGTAAACTGACCACAACTACCATGTAAATATCAAATGAATATGTGGCATGAGTTTTCACTACCAACCACACCTACTTATTAGATCTTACATGTTTTATTCACAGAAAGCTCTAGTGATGGGGAAGGCACACTCCCACTTGTCGAAGGGGAAAGACGACCGTGGCAGTCAGAGTGGCCTGACGACTGGTCCAGAGTACATAGATACACAGAGTGAAGAGGATGGAAAGAATGGAGATGTGTCTCAGTTCCCCTATGTGGAATTTACTGGCAGAGACAGTGTCACATGCCCCACATGCCAGGGCACTGGCAGAATACCACGGGGTAAGGGGATAAACACGAAACAAATACATTCCTACACAGTAATAGACATGAACCCTCATTCACTGACACAATACACATCTGTAGTAAAACTGTCCCTCATGAGCTGCTAATAATTTAGCCTCATTTGCATTTTGACTTGATATTCAAACAAGAATGCAAAACCAGAAACGAGGCTACCTAGAAACACTGACTTCCAACATCAATTGAAAATGGAAAAGACACAAGTTGAACCAATATCAGTTTCCTCTGTAAATGGCTTTGTCATCACGTCTCTAATGCAGGCCAAGAGAACCAGCTTGTGGCTCTGATTCCATACAGTGACCAGAGGCTCCAGCCAAG
Organism: Oncorhynchus mykiss; assembly: GCF_057628025.1. Lineage (NCBI taxonomy): Eukaryota > Metazoa > Chordata > Actinopteri > Salmoniformes > Salmonidae > Oncorhynchus > Oncorhynchus mykiss. The sequence continues at coordinate 37,430,061 of NC_143024.1, forward strand.
GAGAACGTAAGTCTCATCTCACTCAGCCAGGCGTCTCTTTATTGAAAGATGTGCAATTGAATGATTCAACTGTGGTTGACTGTGGTCTATATCCAACTCTTTTAATGGCGCTTCCTCCCTTTCTCTTGCAGAAAGCTTTATGTCACTGTGTCCGTGTCTCTTTGCCTTCTGCTGTCTGGCCTGGCGGTGTTTTTCCTGTTCCCTCGTTCTATCGACGTCTCCTATGTGGGCGTGAAGTCTGCATTCGTGTCCTATGACCAGGACAAACGGATTGTCTATCTCAATATCACGGTAAGCTCCTCGCTCTGGTGTTAGTTGTCCTTCTTGTGTTTCCATCTCAGGATTGACATGGATTCAAATCAAATTGTATTTTGTCACGTGCTTCGTAAACAATGGGTGTAGACTAACAGTGAAATGCGTACATACTGGCCGTTCCCAACAATGCAGAGAGAAAAATAGAAAAAGAATAAAACAACAATAACACGAGGAATAAATACACCATGAGTAACAATAACTTGGCTATATACACGGGGTACCAGTACTGAGTGAATGTACAGAGGTATGAGGTTTGAGGTATGAGGTATGAGGTAATTGAGGTAGATATGTGCATATAGTTAGGGGTAAAGTGACTAGGATAGATAATAAACAGTAGCAGCAGCGTATGTGATGAGTCAAAAGAGAGTCCTGGTTATTATTTGATTAACAATGTAGCAGTCTCAAGGCTTGGGGGGTAGAAGCTGTTCGGGGTCCTGTTGGTTCCAGACTTGGTGCATCGGTACCGCCTGCCGTGTGGTAGCAGAGAAAACAGTCTATGACTTGGGTGGCTGGAGTCTTTTACCATTTTTAGGGCCTTCTCTTACACCGCCTGGTTCGGAGGGTCTGGATGGCAGGGAGCTTGGCCCCAGTGATGTACTGGGCCGTATGCACACTACCCTCTGTAGCACCTTGCGGTCGTATGCCAAGCAGTTGCCAGACCAAGTGGTGATGCTTTCAATGGTACACCTGGAGAACTTTTTGAAGATCTGAGGGCAATAGTGTGGAGTACAATAGAGATTCTGTCATCTGTGGATCTGTTGGGGCGGTATGCAAATTGGAGTGGGTTCAACGTAATGACACTCTTTCCAACAACTGTTGTGCCGTATGGCTTTTCTTCTAGAACACTCTGAACATCACCAATAACAACTACTACGCTGTATCCCTGACCAACATCACAGCCCAAGTGCAGTTCTCTAAGACGGTGATTGGGAAGGCCCGTATTAGCAATGTGATGACCATCATACCACTGGATAAGCAGCAGGTGGGTCTTTACCATGTGTATTTTAGAGTAACATGCCTTGGTGTAACGGCTTGTTATAAACATATTACAGTGTATGACGTGTGCATGAAAGTTGCACTTTGAAGTGCTTTTCTATCCCTCGACACAGCAGCTCATTGTTCCACCCGCTTTGCTGCAAAATCTAGCAACAAAATCAGGCAACATTGATAATGAACCTTGTTGTTGTTGTTGAATCCACTAGAACACCTGTCCCTGTTCTGAGGGCATCAGTAGAAGCAAGGATGGAATAAGGATGGCATTTTTGGACTGTTGCCCTCGAAAGTGACTCATTACTTAGTTGGCACTCAACTGCCCTGTTCTATATGGGAGATGGATAACTTCTGCATTACAACATATTGCTTATTTCAGATTGACTACACGGTTCCCACAGTCATTGCTGATGAGATGAGTTATATGTTGTAAGTATTTATTGTAAGTGTTTCACAGCTAACTACATTTTATTGTGTGGTTGACAGTACAAATCGTGACATTTCTGTAATACATGTTTTGTGTTTGCAGCGACTATTGCACCCTGCAGTCCATAAAGGTTCACAACATTGTGGTCATGATGCAGTAAGTACACGGTGCATTCGGAAACTATTCAGACCACTTCCCTTTTTCAACGTTTTGTTACGTTACAGCCTTATTCTGAAATGTGTCCCCAAACATTTCTTGCTCATCAGTCTACACACAATACCCCATAATAACAAAGTAAAAACATTTTCGGAAATGTATTTTAAAAAACAACAACTGAAAAACCTTATTTACATAAGTATTCAGACCCTTTGCTATGAGACTCAAAATTGAGTTCAGGTGCATCCTGTTTCCAGTGATCATCCTCGAGATGTTTCTACAACTTGATTGGAGTCCACTTGTGGTAAAAAACAATATAATTGGACATGATTTGTAAAGGCACACACCTGTCTATATAAGGTTCCACAGTTGACAATGCATGGCAGAGCAAAAACCAAGCCATGAGGTCGAAGGAATTCTCCGTAGAGCTCCAAGACAGGATTGTGTCGAGGCACAGATCTGGGAAGGATACCAAAACATTTCTGCAGCATTGACGTTCCCCAAGAACACAGTCACCTCCATCATTCTTCAATGGAAAAAGTTTTGGAACCACCAAGACTCTTCCTAGAGCTGTACACCCGGCCAAACTGAGCAATCGGGGGAGAAGGGCCTTGTTCAGGAAGATGACCAAGAACCGATGGTCACTCTGACAAAGCTCCAGAGTTCCTCTGTGGAGATGGGTGAACCTTCCAAAATGACAACCATCTCTGCAGCGCTCCACCAATCAGGCCTTTATGGTAGAGTGGTCAGACTGAAGCCACTCCTCATTAAAAGGCACATGACAGCCCACTTGGAGTTTGCCAAAAGGCACCTAAAGACTCTCAGACCATGAGAAACAAGATTCTCTGGTCTGATGAAACCCAGATTGAAATCTTTAGCCTGAATGTCAAGCGTCACATCTGGAAGAAACCTGGCAGCGTCTCTACGTGAAGCATGGTGGTGGCAGCATCATGCTGTGGGGATGTTTTTCAGCGACAGGGACTGGGAGACTAGTCAGGATCAAGGGAAAGAGGAACGGAGCAAAGTACGGTGACATCCTTGAATGTAACCTGCTTCAGAGCGCTCAGGACCTCAGACTGGGACAAAGATTCAACGTCCAACAGGACAATGACCCTAAGCACACAGCCAAGACAACGCAGGAGTGGCTTCGGGACAAGTCTTTGAATGTCCTTGAGTGGCTCAGCCAGAGTCCGGACTTGAACCTAATCGAACATCTCTGAAGAGACCTGAAAATAGCTCTGCAGCGACACTCCACATCCAACCTGACAAAGCTTGAGAGGATCTGCAGACAAGAATGGGAAAAACTCCCTAAATACAGGGGTGCTAAGATTGTAGCGTCATACCCAAGAAGACTCAAGTCTGTAATCACTGACAAAGGTACTCAAACAAAGTACTGAGTAAAGGGTCTGAATACTTATGTAAATGTGATATTTCATTAGTATTATATATATATATTTGCAGAAATGTCTAAAAGCCTGTTTTTGCTTTGTCATTATGGGGAATTGTGTGTAGATTGATGAGGGGAAAAAAAGATTTAATACATTTATTATAAAGCTGTAATGTAACAAAATGTGGAAAAAGTCAAGGGGTCTGAGCACTTTCTGTATGCATTGTACCTTTTCAAATATTTCTACTAATACATTGAGTTTACACATGTTACCGTACCTACTCTTATTTATTTTGTCCAACCTCACACGCCCATGTGGGCAGCCATTTTGGGGAAACTGACTACTGTCTATTGACTGGTTTTCAGGGTGACTGTGACCACATCCTACTTCGGGCACTCGGAGCAGGTCTCCCAGGAGATGTACCAGTATGTGGACTGTGGGGGCAACACCACCTCACTGCATGGACATGTGAAGATGTATCAGTAAGGCAGTAAAAACACAGCCATAATGGAAGCCCGTCGATCTAAAGGTCGACAAAAAGGTTTTACGGAGTTCCTTTGGGCAGACATCTACTGTAGAATAGGAGGAACCATGTCTCAGAGAAAGTGATGTTAGCGAGGTGCCAATATACAGTTTCATGAGGGTTTGATAATGTCGCAGGTAGAAAACCTCTTGTGCAAATTCTTCCTAATAGAATGATCCAATCCAATGTGTACAGGCATTTGAGATAAAGATGCACTCACGCTTTGTATGGGAAACGTAATCTTCAGAAAGTATTTATATGGCAGAGTTGTTGATGTAATTTAGTCTGTACCACTAACCTTCCCAGACCACTAGGTATGGGACATGCAATACAAATAATAGGACAGCATCCATTTTGATTATCAGCACCACTAATCACCCCAAACCACTTTTTGATGGCCTTTTTTTCCCAGTCTTTTTTATACCAGCCATTTTGTTTTCTTCAAGGATTGTTTTGTACATAATGGTACTTACTTCCTGATGTGTGTCGTTACACTTACATTTTCATTGGAATGATAGTTAGATTTACATCTAATTCTGAGGTGACATATCATGTCGGGGTGATGTCAGAGTAATTATGATTACTACGGACCTTAATTAGATTGCAACATTTAGGTATTTTAATGAGAGGAATCTTGTATTTTTATATCATTCAAATACAGTACCTATAACTATTAGATGTGTTGTTTATGATGTGAATTACTCTTTAATTGTAAACCTCTATGAATTGTTTGTTTTAATGGGAATGTTACGTGTTTTTTTCTAACTTGAGTAGTAGACGACTACCTATTTCGAAATATGATATTACATAAATACCCTCAATGGTGTTGTAAAATTAGGTTTTTATTTTATCTTTGAAAATTGATTTTAAGAGGTTATTTTGTCTTTACATTTTTTGTTTGATGCCCTTTGCCGCTTTTAATTCGTCATAGTTTATCACTGAAATTTGCAAGTAAGTTGTGATTTTTGAGTTTGTGTTCATTCCTGAGATGATTAAATGTCAGGATACTGTAAGTATCCATTTGTTATATTCCTTGAACATTTGTTATAGCTTTAAAGTATTTTGTGCATGTACAGAAGACTGAACTGAGGACAATAAAAAATGGCCAATATAAAATATCAGATGCTTACATTGTTTAAATGATCTGATATACTCTATGGAGGAATTACTCCGTGGAGGAACAATCACACTATATACTGTTGGATATGTCAAAGTGCCATATTATGTCCCAAATCATCCAAGAATAAAACTTTCATCAGTTTAAAGTCTGTTCTAAATCCTCACTGAGGTACATTGACTGTGTACTACTGTGTAATTGTGGATACTGTCCATGTAAGCCACTGCCAGTCATACAGTACATGTAACAATGTTTTTTCCTTGCATGAAACTGGGAATATTTTGAGGTTTTTGTTTGGTGCATTTATTGATAGTTTGTAGTTGGAGAATTCAAAGGTTGGAGAAATGTGCAATACCAGTCACTATCACAGGGTGGCGCCTAATTTAACGAAATTAATTTAGAAATTAGTAAGTGTTGGATGAAAATATAGTTTCTGTAATGACCAATCACCATATGCACAGGTTTGCATAAAAACCTTACCGTACTCGCTATTGAAGTCCAAGTAATTAACAACACAATGCATGCTATTCATGTGTAAAACTCACCAAGTCCAATATTTAGCATCTTAAAAATAGCATGACGTTACATTTAAAGTTACACAGAATAGACAGGCTTATGTATGTATGACAGGGTGCTCTAGTAAACAAATGTACTTTTATTCTAAATGGACAGTATACAGCATGCGTTTGCTTCCAGATGCTCACCGGTGCTTGAGGTCTCCAGTGTGTACCGGTATGCTCACATCTGTTGATGTCGTTAAAACGGCAGTTGACTTCTTCCATCCACCATTCAGGTCAGGGACTTGGAGCGGTTCCTAATTAACCAGGGCCCAGTTTCCCAAAAGCATCTTAAAGCGATAGTTCACCCAAATTACAAAAAATTACACATTGGTTTCCTTACCCTGTAAGCAGTATATGGAAAAGGTATGACAGCAATCCATGATTTAGTTTAGTTTCCCTGGCACTGTTTCCACATGCTAACGTTCTAGCATCTGTGGCACAAGTCCCATTCAAGTCATGGGACCAACATTAGCATTTTTCACGCACCATGTCCAAATCATCTGAAAGTATCTGAAATTGATTGTAAAAGCTCAACAAAGTAAATTATAGGTGTTTTGAACATGATGCGCAAAAATGCTAATGTCGTTCCATTGACTTCAATGGGATTCGTGCCTCAATGGTTTACCAAAACCAATGTTACTAAAGTTTCACCTGAAAACACGTTAGTTACCGACTGCCTCAGACCAGTCGTAGAAAGCTAAGTGAGTCGTTAGATGCTTTTTTGCCCTTCCGCGTCACTTTATACACAGACGATCTCCACTAAACATACAGTAAGGATGTTTGTACACCTCTGTGACCACAAAGTTAAACAGAAATACAAAATTGCCAATGGCTTTGCAATTGTTACAAGAAGCAGAGGATACAAATATTATTCAAATGAAAACCGAGATGACTGCATTAAAATGTAAATACGGTATAGGCTTCATAGGCCTATGTATTTCAATCACATTGAAATCAAGTTCATGTTCAATCAATTGAGTTCTATTCAATTTTTTTTGCCTCAATATATCTGATGATGTGTAACAACATGTTCGTTACTTGTCAACTTAAGTTCGATCCATATCGGGAAACAGGGTCCAGACACAGACAAAATGCAGTCACGTGCTGTGCTCACTGGCACCATTTATGACCACCAACTCTGAGGGAGATTGAGTTTTACTGTATTCAGAGTGTATTGAAACTAATGGCCAAGATTCTGAGCTATTTGTAATGGTGTGCACGCTACTGTGCTTCCTCAGCATGATACAAGACATCTGGAAAATAAAGTAGACTGTGTGAGGATGTGAATCTGGTTTCAGACTTCTGGGTTAAGCAGTTCATGCAATGTTCACAAAAGTTGCGGAAAGTTTTTGCGGAAATATGGTTGTTCTTCAGGGAGAAAATGTGCAAATGGTGAAAGTAACATGATGCTTTTACAGCTATTGAGGAAGTACATTAACCCAGGGATGTATGGATGCCAGGGCATGGGTTCATGTCTCAGGGATGTATGGATGCCATTGTATGGGTTCATGTTTCAGGGATGTAGCCTAGACAAACAACAAGTGTGTGAAATAATTATCTAAATACAATTGTGTTTCTACAAACAACCCTAAATATCATAGCACACCAAAAAGGACATTTAGATATCAGTGTAAGGTAGGCTAGGAAGTTAGAAAGGGGAGCAGACTAGACTATGGTTGGTTGTGTAAATGTCATCTTTACCCCATAGATCATATATACTTTCCCTTTTCCAGATGTAAGGAAATGACTTTTCCAGGTGCGCTGTCGATGGACTTCCATTACAGAGAAATCCAACAAAACATTTATGTTCTACCTCTAGCCTATTCTCCCTTCCATGATCAAATCAAATGTTATTTGTCACATGTGCCGGATACAACAGTGTCGAGGTAAATGGTGTCGAGGTAATTGAGGTAATATGTACATGTAGGTAGAGTTATTAAACTGACTATGTATAGATAACAGAGAGTAGCAGCAGCGTAGAATTGGAGGAGGGAAATAGTCTGGGTAGCCATTTGATTAGCTGTACAGGAGTCTTATGGCTTGGGGGTAGAAGCTGTTTAGAAGCCTCTTGGATCTAGACCTGGCGCTCCGGTTCCGCTTGCCGTGCGGTAGTAGAGAGAACAGTCTATGACTAGGGTGGCTTTGTCTTTGACAATTTTTAGGGCCTTCCTCTGACACCGCCTGGTATAGAGGTCCTGGATGGCAGGAAGCTTGGCCCCGGTGATGTACTAGGCCATACGCACTGCCCTCTGTAGTGCCTTGCGGTCGGAGGCCAAACAGTTGCCATACCAGGCCATGATGCAGACCCGTCAGGATGCTCTCGATGGTGCAGCTGTAAAACCTTTTGAGGATCTGAGCATGGCATGGGTCATGCCAAATATTTTCAGTCTCCTGAGGGGGAATCGGTTTTGTCGTGCCCTCTTCACGACTGTCTTGTTGTGCTTGGATCATGTTAGTTTGTTGGTGATGTGGACACAAAGGAACTTGAAGCTCTCAACCTGCTCCACTACAGCACCATCGATGAGAATGGGGGCGTGCTCGGTCCTCCTTGTCCTGTAGTCCACAATCATCTCCTTTGTCTTGATCACGTTGCGGGAGAGGTTGTTGTCCTTGCACCACACGGTCAGGTCTCTGACCTCCTCCCTATAGGCTGTCTTATCGTTTTCGTGATCAGGCCTATCACTGTGTGGATCAGCGTGGCGGATGTGTTGTTACCTACCCTTACCACCTGGGGTTGGGCCGTCAGGAAGTCCAGGATCCAGTTGCAGAGGGAGGTGTTTAGTTCCAGGGTACTTAGCTTAGTGATGAGCTTTGAGGGCACTATGGTGTTGAACGCTGAGCTGTAGTCAATGAATAGCATTCTCACATAGGTGTTCCTTTTGTCCAGATGTGAGAGGGCAGTGTGGAGTGCAATAGAGATTGCATCATCTGTGGATCTATTGGTGCGGTATGCAAATTGGAGTGGGTCTAGGGTTTCTGGGATAATGGTGCTGATATGAGCCATAAACTGCCTTTCAAAGCATTTCATGGCTACAGACGTGAGTGCTACGGGTCGGTAGTCATTTAGGTAGGTTACCTTAGTGTTCTTGGACACAGGGACTATGGTGGTCTGCTTGAAACATGTTGGTATTACAGACTCAGACAGGGAGAGGTTGAATATGTCAGTGAAGACACTTGTCAGTTGGTCAGCGCATGGAGAAATATAGTTACCTAGTACAACCTAAAAGGGTTCTTCTGCTCTTTGAATAACCCTTTTTGGTTCCAGGTATAACCCTATTGCGTTCCATGTAGAACCCTTTTACCAGAGGGTACTAAATTTGACCCAAAAGAGTTCTACATGGGACTAAAAAGGGTTCTTCCTGGAACAAAAAGTGTTCTCCTATGGGGAACCGATTTTTCTAAGAGTGTACCTACCATTGTGAATTAGGTCTACTTCAAGCTCAGCAGACTATACTTTACAGGCTATAGCCTACATTAGGCCTACATTCTGACTAATAACTATCACATCATGGATAGAACGTAATAATGAAGCATTGATAACTTGTATTTTTTTATTTATTTTTTTATTTCACCTTTATTTATCCAGGTAGGCTAGTTGAGAACAAGTTCTCATTTACAACTGTGACCTGGCCATGATAAAGCAAAGCAGTGCGACACAAACAACAGAGTTACACATGGAATAAACAAGTATACAGTCAATAACACAATAGAAAAAAAGTATATATACAGTATGTGCAAATGAGGTAAGATAAGGGAGGTAAGGCAATAAATAGGCCAATAGTGGTGAAATAATTACAATGTAGCAATTAAACACAGAAGTCAGAGATGTGCAGAAAATGATTGTAGAGTAGAGATACTGGGGTGCAAAGGAGCAAAAAATAATAATAACAGTATGGGGATGAGGTAGTTGGATGGGCTATTTACAGATGGGCTATGTACAGGTGCAGTGATCTGTGAGCTGCTCTGACAGCAGGTGCTTAAAGTTAGTGAGGGAGAAGTGAATCTCCAGCTTCAGTGATTTTTGCAATTCGTTCCAGTCATTGGCAGCAGAGAACTGGAAGGAAAGGCGGCCAAAGGAGGAATTGGCTTTGGGGGTGACCAGTGAAATATACCTGCTGGAGCGCGTGCCACTGGTGGGTGCTGCTATTGTGACCAGTGAGCTGTGATAAGGCGGGGCTTTACCTAGCAAAGACTTCTAGATGACCTGGAGCCAGTGGGTTTGGCGATGAGTATGAAGTGAGGGCCAGCCAACGAGAGCATACAGGTCGCAGTGGTGGGTAGTATATGGGGCTTTGGTGACAAAACCTCTATTGAAGTATATAATGTGAACACGTTAGCCAGGTTGCAGTATCTGTTGAGCTATTACATTCCACTCCTTGCCACTTGTCATTTTCCAAAGAGGCTGGCCTTTCGTCAAACTTCAAATATGAACATTCTATCATTAATGAGCTCGAGAAGATCAGAGGATTTGATCCTGATTCGATAAGCCTCACAGCTATCCAATCACAATGTTCATGCAAATTAGATTGCATTTTTAAAAACTTAATCCATACATTTGATTGGAAACATAACATTCAGCATTCTGACATGATTCATTTGATTGTAAACATAAACATTTGGCGCAGGAGAACATAGCCTTCCTGTTCATTGCAAGCAAGAGCAAGGTGCTTCTTTGTCGAATAAATGTTTTAATTGCTCAAAATAGGTGACCAAACTACATTAAGTGTACAAAACATTAGGAACATCTGCTCTGTCCATGACATAGACTGAACAGGTGAATCCAGGTGAAAGCTATGACCCCTTATTGATTTCACTTGTTAAATCCACTTCAATCAGTGTAGATGAAGAGGCGGAGACAGTTTAAAGAAGGATTTTTATGCCTTGAGACAATTGAGGCATTGATTGTGTATGTGTGCAATTCAGAGGGTGAATGGGCAAGACAAAAGATGTAAGTGCCTTTGAAAGCGGTATGGTAATAGGTGCCAGGCCAACCGGTTTGAGTGTGTCAAGAACTGCAACGCTGCTGGGTCAACAGTTTCGCATGTGTATCAAGAATGGTCCACCACCCAACAGACATCCATCCAACTTGACACAACTGTGGGAAGCATTGGAGTCAACATGGGCCAGCATCCCTGTGGAACGCTTTCGACATCTTGTACAGTCCACGCCCCGACTAATTGAGGCTGTTCTGCCGGCATAAGGGGATGCAACTCAACATCATGAAGGTGTTCCTAATGTTTTGTACACTCAGCGTATTGGGACACACATTGGGCTAGACTACTGGTTCAAGAGTTATAAGAGGAATAGAGAGAGGATGGATGTAAGAGAGGCCAGTGGAGATGCCAGCGGAGATGCATGAATTGCACAATAACATTTTTGGCTGGCACACGTTTTGTGCCAATGAACGGAAGTTGAACATCACCAAATGCGTTAGTTTAATTAAATGTGCAATAAAAAAAGTAGAATGCCTAGGCCTATTTAATGAAACCCTGGCTGTTTATGTAGGAACCTGACAGGAGTGTCAAGGAGTGGAATGTAAGCCAAAAAGACTGGTAGCCAGACTATGAGCACGTGACATAGTAGCTATAAGTATTCATATGTTTGTGTGAACTGGAAAAGGGCCGCTACTGGGTTTCTCTAACATCAAGGAAGTCCCTTGTTGACCTTTCACATTAGCTGGAAAAGTCCAGACAGAGTTCAGAGACAGCTGTCAATAAATCACTTCAAAACAGTGAGTGACTTCTGTGCAATGGTAATTTTGGTTGACCCAGAACTAAAGTCTCAAGTAATTTGTCAGCTCCCCACCCACCAGAGATTAGTGCAATGGTAAATCATTTGTAAATGTTCAGTGATCAGGCTATCTCAATTCTCTAAATCAACAAGTCTTCACTTTGAATGGCAGGCATTCCTCTCTGCAGAACGACTTAGCCCAGAGAGACTGGGAGGAAATTGAGGCCACCTTCAAACTCCCCAATCCCACCCTGCCCTCACCAATGTGAAGCTTGCCACAATAACTATTAGCCACAATGATGGAATTTGCAAGTTGCCTTCAAAAGAAAAGTCCCGCATTGAAAGTGACGCAAACGGATACAAATAGTGGAACTATGCCATATTTGGACTAGATAATGCTAAACAAGCATGGCTTGTGGTAATATAACATATATATATTTTTAATTATAATTCAATACATTTTTAAATAAATACTAAAACAAATATGAAATCCCACTGTGGATGTGTTAGACTGCATAATTGCATTTGGGGCATACATACAGTATATGCACTGTACAGCGTTACCTATGGAGTGTGCACTGTCTGTGCACCCATGGAATGGGGTCTCAGCCTATTCAGTGACACCCACAGATTACAACTCGGTACAGTTTACACAAACATTAGCGTCAGAGCTCTTACTGTCATTGGTGATCAGTCCTTCTACCGTTGTGTTATCAGCAAACTTGATGATGGTGTTGGAGTCAAAAATCTTAGCGTCTTATTGCAGGACTTTGACTGTGGCAAATGACCTCCTCAGTCAAACCATTGTGCATATTGAACATTCATTCATATTGGACTGTACAGCCTTAACTGAATTTGGATATCAGCCTACTCAGTGACACCCACAGATCACAACTGTAGCGTTGACACACATATTCAAAATCGAATCAAATGTTATTTGTCACATGCTTCGTAAAACAACAGGTGTAGACTAACTGCAGAGTTAAAGATAAAAGACAAAATAACAGGGCTGTATACAGGAAGTACCAGTACCGAGTCGGTGTGCAGGGGTACAAGGTAATTGAGGTAGCTATGTATATATAAGTAGGGTTACTGTAAAGTGACTAGGCAACAGTATAGAATAACAGACAGTAGCAGCAGTAGGCAGCCATTTGATTAGCTACAGTGTCAAGAAAAAGTATGTGAACCCTTTGGAATTACCTGGATTTCTGCATAAATTGGTCATAAAATGTGTTCTGATCTTCGTCTAAGACACAACAATAGACAAACACAGTATGTTTAAACTAATAACACGCAAATTATTGTATTTTTCTTGCCCATACTGAAGACAACATTTAAGCTTTCACAGTGTGGGTTGGAAAAAGTGTGTGAACCCCTAGACTAAGACTTGACTAATTGGAGTCAGGAGTCAGCTAACCTAGAGTCCAATCAATGAGACGAGATTGGAGATGTTGGTTAGAGCTGTCCTGCCCTATAAAAAACGCTCGCAAAATTTGAGTTTGCTATTCACAAGAAGCATTGTCTGATCTGAACCATGCCTTGAACAAAAGAGATCTCAAAAAACTTAAGATTTGTTGACTTGCATAAAGCTGGAAATGGTTATAAAAGTATCTCTGTTGACGAGATTACGATACGTAAAACACCAAACAAGAATGGGGTTCATGGGAGGTCACCACGGAAGAAGCCACTGCTGTCCAAAAAAAAACATTGCTGAACATCTGAAGTTCGCAAAAGAGCCCCTGGATGTTCCACAGCGCTACTGGCAAAATATTCTGTGGACAGATGAAACTAAAGTTGAGTTGTTTGGAAGGAACACACAACACGATATGTGGAGAAAAAAAGGTACAGCACACCAACATCAAAACCTCATCCCAACTGTAAAGTATGGTGGAGGCAGCATCATGGTTTGGGGCTGCTTTGCGGCCTGTGGGCCTGGACAGCTTGCTATCATCGACAGAAAAATGAATTCCCAAGTTTATCAAGAAATTTAGCAGGAAAATGTAGTCTATCTGATGAAGCAAATTGAAGGTCAACAGAAGTTGGGTGATACAACGACAAAAAACACAGAAGTAAATCAACAATAAATGGCTTCAACAGAAGAAAATACACCTTCTGGAGTGGCCCAGTCAGAGTCCTGACCTCAACCCGATTGAGATGCTGTGGCATGACCTCAAGAGAGTGGTTCATACCAGACATCCCAAGAATATTGTTGAACTGATACAGTTTTGTAAAGAGGAACGGTCCAAAATTCCTCCTGATCATTGTACAGGTCTGATCCGCAACCACAGAAAAGGTTTGGTTGAGGTTATTGCTGCAAAAAGGAGTGCCAACCAGTTATTAAAACCAAGGGTTCACATACTTTGTCCACCCTGCACTGTGAATGTTTACACAGTGTGTTCAATAAAGATATGACAACGTATATTGTTTGTGTGTTATTAGTTTATGCAGACTGTGCTTGTCTATTGTTGTGACTAGATGAAGATCAGATCCAATTTTATGACAAATGTATGCAGAAATCCAGGTAATTATAATGGATTCACATGCTTTATCTTGACACTCTATTTAGTTGTCTTGTTTAGCAGTCACATGGCTTGGGGGTAGAAGCTGTTCACGGTCCTCCTCTCCACCCTCTCAAGGGTGGGCATCTCAGGTTCTGCACACTTTTTAATTGCATCCTACCTAGCAGGACGCTCCTACCAGGTGAAGTGGAGAGGATCTGTGACTGCACCATGTACTCTCACTACTGGTGTCCTCCAGGGCTCGGTTCTAGGACCTCTCCTCTTCTCTCTATACACCAAGTCACTCAGTTCTGTCATGTCCTCAGATGCTCTCTCCTATCATTTCTATGCGGATGACACAACTATCTTTCTCCTTCCCCCCTTCTGACCCCCAGGTGGCAACATGCATCTTTGTGTACCTGGCAGATATCTCAGCTTGGATGTCGGCCCACCACCTCAAGCTCTTCCTCCAGGGGAAGGTCTGCCCGCTCCAAGACTTCTCCATCATGGTTGACAACTCCATGGTGTCTCCCTCCTAGAGCTCAAAGAGCCTTGGTGTGACCTAGGACAACACTCTGTCCGTCTCTGCAAACATCAAAGCAGTGACACACTCCTGCAGGATCATGCTCAACAACATCCGTAGAGTATGATCCTACCTCACACAGGAAGCGGCGCAGGTCCTAATCCAGGCATTTGTCGTCTCCCTTCTGGACTACTGCAACTCACTGTTGGCTGGGCCCTCCGTTTTTGCCATGAAACCTCTGCAACTTATCCAGAACACTGCAGCCCACCTGGTGTTCAACCTTCTCAAGTCCACCATGTCACCTTGCTCCTCTGCACACCCCACTGGCTTCCAGCTGAAGCTCGCATCCACTACAAGACCATGGTACTTGCCTACGTAGCAGCAAGAGGAACTGCTCCTCCCTACCTTCAGGCTATGCTCAACTCCTACACCCCAACCGAGTACTCCGTTTTGCCACCTCTAGTCTCTTGGCCCTCTCATTCCTACAGGAGGGCAGCTCCCGCTCACCCCAGTCCAAGCTCTTCTCTGTGCTGGCACCCCAATGGTGGAATCAGCTTCACCCTGAAGCTATGATAGCAGAGTCCCTGCCCATCTCCCAAAAACATCTGAACCCCTACCTATTCGAAGAGTTTCTTAAATAATCCCACAGCACCCCCTCCTCACCCCCACAACACAAAAAGCCCTTTGTGAACTAACACTTGCACTTGACTTTCTTCCCCCTTACTAGCTCTGACTTTCCTGATAGCTACTTTATTGAGGAAAAACGTACTTACTAAATTACTAAAATGTCAAATGTTTCAGACTTACTGCTTGCAGTGCGGTGTCAGAGAGAACAGTCTATGGCTTTAGTGGCTGGTGTCTTTGACAGTTATTTTGGCCTTCTCCTGACACCGCCTGGTATAGAGGTCCTGGATGGCAGGGAGCTCGTTCCCCAGGGATGCACAGGGCCATACTCACCCCCCTCTGTTGTGCCTTGCGTTTGGGTGCATTGCAGTTGACGTTCCAATGCAGCCAGTCAAGATTCTCTCGATGGTGCAGCTGTACAACCTTTTGAGGATCTGAGGAACCATACCAAATCTTTTCAGCCTCCTGTGTGTGGATCCATGTTAATTCATTACTGATGTGGACGCAGAGGAACTTGAAACTCTTGACCCACTCCACTACAGCCCCATCGATGTGGATGGGCGTGTGCTCGCACCTCTGTTTCCTGTAGTCCACGATCAGCTCCTTTGTCTCACTGACGTTGAGAGAGAGGTTGTTGTCTCTGATCTCGTCCCTATAGGCTGCTTCATTGTCGTCGGTGATCAGTCCTACCACCACCATGACATCAGCAAACTTGATGATAGTGTTGGAGTCAAAAATATTAGCGTCATAGCTCATATTGCAGGACTTTGACCATGGCAAATCACCCCCCCCCCCCCCCCCAGCCAATCTATTGTGTGTATTGAACATTCATATTGAACTGTATAGTCTTACCTATGAAGTGTACACCCATGAAATGAGGAGGGGATTTGCCACCATTGGACTCTGGAGCAGTGGAAATGCGTTCTCTGGAGTGATGAATCATGCTTCACTATCTGGCAGTCTGAGGACGAATCTGTTTCGTCCGTTGGAATCGTCCGTCTATAGCAGCAAAAGGGGGACCAACTCCATATTAATGGCCATGATTGTGGAATGAGATGTTCGGATAGGTGTCCACATACTTTTGGCCATGTAGTGTACGTAATGCAATCATGCTGCCTAATACATCCACAGTCAGATTTCAACAGTTTTTTTTACTGCATATTGTCAAATAAATAAATACATTTTATAATCAACCTTTTTATTTTTAGCATTTCCTAGTCCAATATGTCCTGAAAACCACTATTTTTATCCATTTGCGTTACTTTCAAATAGGGACTTTTATTTGAAAGCCGAACAGCAATATCTACTACTGTTGTTAATCGATATTGTGGCTAGCTTCACACAGGTCCCGTCCTCTCCATACCCTTTCTCTCGACTGACTAACATCTGCTGTAGTTTCTCTGTTCATCAGTGGGGGCGACGTGGAGAGAAGCCTTGTGGTGTCATTGCTCGAAGGACTTGGTTTCAACCCCAGTTCCCGTTGTCCACCAAGTGAAGAGGATGGTGCTCGCTCGCTGCTGCTTTACCGCTTCGATAAAGGTAAACCTCGCGCTGCTGGCCTGCTCGGTTGCGCTTGTGGGCATCTGCTTAGCGCGCTCGGACGCTCCGCGAGGGGTGGCGGTGCCCTTTGTTTTTGACCTCAAAGCGACGTGCCACCCTCCGTGCCAACATGCTGGCATCTGCATCCGAAACAACACCTGCTTCTGTTCTCGCGGCTATGAGGGAGAGACCTGCCAGTATGGTGATGTTACTTTATATTTGCCTAGAAAGGAAACAGTAAACAAAATAGCCAAACTACAAAAGACAAGTGATGCATTGAAGAATGTATGAAATATGTATATCATATATTTTTTAATCACAACATGTATGGAAAATATGCATGATTTTACTGAATGAGTGCTGATGCCTCTTGTTTTGAACAGCTAACTGCTATCCCAAATGTAAGAATGGAGGAGAGTGTCTTCGCCCTGGAAAATGCAGATGTCCTTCTGGATTTGGAGGAAAATATTGTCATAAAGGTACTTAACTAATTCTGTTAACCTTCTAGATATACAATATACAAATATTGTAATAATATATATTTATTGGTAACTACTGTAGGCTAGTACAAGTAACCTAATGTTTTATTTGGAGAGAGTGTGGTTTGAAAAGGGTAGGGAGTTAAGTCTTAGTCCTATACTACAGGTTAGGAACATGGGAGAGGTCAGCTGGATGATTTGATTGTATGGCTGTCTTTTCCAGTGAAATGTGATAGTGGATGCTGGAACGGTGGCGACTGCATCGCTGTGAACGGAGTGGCCAAGTGCATCTGTCCCTCCAGCTGGACTGGCTCCAAATGCCAAGAGGGTTTGTTTACCTCCTAATTAGCCTAATTCATACAGAGGTGAAACCAGCAGTGAGACTGGTTGCTCAGCTGGCCTATTAATCAACAGTAGCTTATTAATCCTCTCTGGAACCCTCTGACAACTTCATTGAAATGCCAAGATACCTTCACACGTACTAAAACAATAAAAAAACAGTTGATTTAATTACTATCGAATGGGACAAAGAAAACGCTTCACATGGCCAAAGGTATAATGGTGATTTATTGGTTCCCGGAGTGTTGAGAATGCGTTGTTGCGATGTTTCCCCAGCGATCTGTCCCCAGGGGTGCAGGAATGGGGGCAGCTGTGTGGCCCCAGGAATCTGCAGCTGTCCAGAGGGCTGGCTGGGTGGAGCCTGCCATACTGGTGAGTGAGATCTTAAGATGAATGCACTAACTAATAACTAAAATGTCATGTAAAATCTCACAGATTTGGCACACACACAACCAACATAAACTACACGCATTTTCAGACAAGCACTCTTTTTACTCTCACCGCAACAGCCTCACAAACACGGTAAACTATGCACACACTTGCAGACACACTTACACAGATACAGGCAACAGGCCAAATAAATGTATAACCCATAACTGGAGCCTAATCACTGATCTGTTCTGGATGTGTGTCAAGTGTGTTAATTTGTAACACACTGACACACTTGGGTCAAACGATAGATAGCAGAGAAGTTAATCAGGCATGCTAAAGAATAACAAATATAAATCAGACTGTCAGAAAATTTAGGAATTGTTAACAGAAGTGTTTTTTTTTTATCCTGAAAGAATCTACTGAGTGAGAAACCTGTCAATGTGAGATATCTGTTGAAAATGACTGTTTTGAGATTTTGTTCTGTTGAGCCGTTTCCCCAGATGTGAAGAGGCCACCAGACTACATAATGAGCCCTCCTTCCTCTCTTTCTTAATGTAACATCTCTTTTTCTCATTTCCCCCTCCCTCTGTCTCTTTCCCCTCTCTCTATCTTGCAGCTGTGTGTCACCGGCCCTGTCTGAATGGAGGCAAATGTTTGTCTCCCGATTCGTGCCGCTGTCGCCCTCCTTACTCTGGACCACGCTGTGAGGAGAGGAAAAAGGTGTTTTAACCCTTTAGGGGTCAGAGGTCAAAGAGGGCCAGTCAGAGGCCATGCAGAACTGTATTCATTCCAAATCTGGTGCTTTAGATATCGTCTCTGCCTTTTGTAAAAATGTTTTTGTAATGAACCACAGATTTCTGTGTTAACAATAACATTTGGCTGTTAACTTAATATCTACTATACAATTTTGGGTTTGTGCTATATAATGAATAAAATGTGGATAAAAGGTTTATTGTTATTTTCTTATCATGCAGTCAGATGATTTACAGTAAAACAACACTTAGCAAACTGCTTTTACTAACAATATACTGTAGCCAATTAATAGTATAACTAAACTGTTACAAAAGTGTTCGTCCATCTCTTACCGTATTGTATTTCAACCATTCAACGTGTTACTTCAAGCAAGTTACACAATAACTTTTTATTTTGTTTCCATATGCGTGATTTACAACAGCGCGGTGTAAATGTTAAAATAACACATGTTTTGACCTATGTACAGTATAATGTACAAAAGTGATCAAGTATATCTGAATTGATACTTACATCAGATCTCGTCAACAGTCACAAAACAATTGCAGGCAAGTGGCCCTAAAAATCAAACAAGCTAATAACATTTCCAAGGCAGGTGTGACGTAAAAAGAAGAATATTATTATTTCTCCATACATATTAAGTATGAAACAACAGTGCACAATAGTTTAGGCAAAAAAAAAAACTTTCAGTACCACAATAAACCAGAGTGGAAAAAAACTTAGGTCAAATCAATAACAAGGAACAAAACAAATAGAAAAGTGGGTATTAATATCATATAAAGCCAGATTGTTCTTCAATAAACCATCAACTAGTTTTTCATCTGATTCTCTTCTCTTACTCCAACATAATACTATGTGCAGTAACGCTTTTGTATAAAAGCCTTGGATACGGATTATAAAACACATTTTTATGCATTAAAATACATGAATTAATGTCTATGTTAGATTACATAGTTAGGCTTCGTTTTACAGGAAGAACATTTCTGATCTTTTGCCCAATTACTGTCAAAAGAGCAGATCTGATTGGTCAAAAGATCAATTAGTGGAAAAAGATCAGACTTGGGCTGCCTGTGTAAACGTAGCTTTTGAGACATCAACACGATTGGCATAAACATTTCTGAATGAATATGCAGTGTTTAAGACAGTATTATGCATTGTTTATGAATATGTTATGCATTTCTTATGCAAGGGCATTACATCAATGTGCTACCTTGAGCATTGAGGTAGTAACAAAACAGGGACAATTAGATACGTGCAATATATCCAGTCCCCCTGTTCATGTACAAAGACACACACACACACACACACACACACACACACACACACACACACACACACACACACACACACACACACACACACACACACACACAGCCTAATAGACTCCATTTGCGCTGTGTATTTTGTAAAACTTCTGCATCTTCAGTAATTTCCCTTATGCAAGCGGGGCCTACAAAAGAACAAAGAGATTTTACAGTATATAATCTCCCAACAATAATTTTAAAAAACTGTTAATGAACATCCAAACTGTGACCCAATGCTCACCTTTAACCCACAGGTGACGCCAGTGTACCCGTTGCGGCAGTGGCAGAAGTTGGGCAGGACACACCTTCCCCCGTTGAGGCATCTCTGCTTACAGATGGCTGTCCGTCAGGCAGAAGGAGGAAATAGTGTAGAACGCAATATAAGTACAGGATAAAAGTATATACTGTAGCTATGTATTGAAACTTGGCAATATATAATATTGAATGTGAGAAGGACTCACCGGACTGACACTGTAGGCCTTCCCATCCTGTGGGACAGTGGCAGGTGTTGGGTCCCACACACTCACCACCGTTCTTACACTTCTGCAGGCACACGGCTAAATACACACACACACACAGAGTTGCTTAGCATTGTAAAGGCATCTTTACATGGTGACAGGTTCAGGTTAACAGTGCTGGTACATTATGTTGACACTCACGAATGTTACACCTATTCCCCCTCCACCCAGAGGCACAGGAGCAGGAGTTGGGCCCCACACACTTCCCCTTGTTCATGCACATTGGGTCGCACACACCTGAAAGACACAATGCAACATGCATTTTTGGCTCAATTAACATAACTGCATGTACATACTAGCTTGCTGCAGGGTTATTACAATTAGGTCCTTTCACGTGCATTTATGTTGGTATAGGGCCTATAACTATTTAATATTGCATGCATAGACAGTGATGTGGGGTGTTTGGTTGTGTTGGGTGGCAGTGACTCTTACTCTTCTGACACCGCTTCCCTGTGTAACCCCCGGGGCAGGAGCAGACGTTGTTCCTCATACACTGACCTCCGTTCTTACAGGGAGGGCTGCACACAGCTGGAGGGCACGACGCACAGTGACACAGCTACAGTTATACCTCACTAAACCACATTACCACCATGCAATAGACTTCTGTGCAAATTGCCGGATCACTCACTAATAGGGGACCAGTAGAATGTGTCATAATCAATTGAGGTTATTGATTGTCAGTGTGATGCCTATTCTTACCAATCTGACATCGGGAGCCATAGAAGCCACCGGGACAGGCACAGATGTTGGGTTTGATACAAGTCCCACCGTTCAAACACACTGGATTGCAGACAGCTGGAGGTGAAGACAATGGAATATTGAGCCCATAGCTAAACATACTGTTGTCGAAAAGAGATACGTTCGTCATGGGCTTCTAAGTAGGAACATGTGGAGTTGATTGGCGTTACCTGAGTTACATGTTGGTCCGTACCAGCCAGACTTGCACTTACACACATCGGGAGAAATACACTCCCCTCCGTTTTCACAGTGCCTGTTGCACACCACTGAACAGAGACACACACAGACACAGTTACACACGACTACTCCTAACCCCTATACACACATTCCATTTTTTTTAGGCAAGCAGACACTGGTTTAGATAATTGTAGGGAAACATGATATACGCAAGAAAGGATCAAATGGATTATCTCTCACTGATTTCACATCTTGGCCCCACGTAACCGTAGGGACAGGTGCAGAGATTCCTGACCAGACAGGTTCCTCCATGCTGGCAAGATGGCTCACAGTTAGCTACGAACACAGCAACCAAGGGGTGTACAGAGCATCCAGTAAGACAAGGAGAATATATACAATATGTACAATGGAGAACATATAGCCTGTACCCAGATCTGTTTGTGCCATCTCGCCAACTCGTATTACATCATTGTCAAGCCACACAATGAGTGACAATGAGTTGGCAAGTTAGCACAAACAGATTTGGGGCCAGGATATAGAGTACATAGTTAAGAGTTCAAATATGTGTGGGATGATATGTTTACCTTCCTCACATGTTGGTCCGCTGTAGCCCACGGGACAGACACACACATCTGGCCTGCCACACTTCCCTTGGTTCTTGCAGTCCGGTCGGCAGACAGCTGAGAAGGTAGAAGGTTAATAGAATCTACAACTTCTATGTGTAACTGAAAACAACTTATTCTGATTTACAGACATTTTTGCAGAAGTTATTTTGTAACTCTCATAAAGAGCCATAAGAATATAAACTCATCTGTCTCGTCCAACCCTGACTGTTGTTCCCACCTATGTGGCAGTTATATCCGGTATAACCTTCTTTACAAGTGCAGGTGTTGGGTAGAGAGCACTCCATATTCCTTCCACAGGGATACCGGCACACAGCTGGAAAACACCACAAACCGTTTCATAGGAACCTACAGTATACGTCCATGTAAGGATTTGAATGTTAAAAACGAATGAAAAAAGAACAAAGACCATATGAATGAAAAACAGACAACAAGAGTGCTAACCGCTAACCTTTGCAGGTGAACCCATCTCCAGTGTAACCATATGGGCAGCGGCCACACTTGAAGGAGCCTGAGACTGTGGGCTCACAGGGCACACCGGAGAAGCAGGGCGAGTCCGCACAGGTCACTATGGGAGACAATGACCCCCACCTAAGGTCAGGGGTCAGGTCCACCTTGCTGCTCTGACCTCGGTTGTGATTGGTGGGGGTGGAGACTCTGGTGATAGTTTGGTCCTGGGGGCTAATAGGTGTCTTTCTCTCCACGTAGGGGACTCTCTTGCTACCCGATGAGGGCCCCTCAGTTATCCTCCTGTACTGGGAGGAGGTGGTGGAGGAAGAAGAGGAGGTGGTGCCAGTAATTTCCCTACTGGAGTCTTCTGTCACTTGGGGACGTCCATCTTCTCTGTTGGTGGTAACTGGCCTCTGTCCTGTAAAACACTGGAAGTTAGAGGATAGAGCTTGAAAAGGAACTGAAATGGGATTTGTATAGAGCTAGTATAACTCAAATCACCTCTATCAACTAACCCTGAAGACCTAGCTAAATAATACTGGCATAACAGTTAGCTTTACTAGAAGCCAGCTATGAGCCAGCAATAATCCCATATAAGCCCAGATATTTAATAACACTATAATAAACACCTAATCACATGAACCCTGTCAATCATCAGCTAAGTGATCAGGTGACCCTTCTCACCTGTTGTGGTGCTTCTACTACAGGTGTGTCCGTTTCCATGGAGCCCAGGTGGACAGGGTCCACAGATGTAGCCTACGGCCACGTGTGTGCTCTCGAAGCACTGCACCCCTGGGTAGCATGGTTGTCTGGAGCAGGGGGCCTGGTTTGATGGTTTAACCGTGCCAGAACCCTGGTGACCTCCTGTGGGTACAGCGGGTACAGGCACGGTCACTCTATGAATAGGCTTATAGTCATCACCCTTACCACTGGACGGCTCCAATTTAACTACAGGAAAGGAGGAGGCAGAATATAATTATTCACAGTCAATAGAAATATATTGATAAAAGAATGAGGGGTGGGGGTGAGAGGATAGGGGTAGAGAAAGACAGATACAGAAGGAGGGAGAGAAACAGACAGGGAGAGAGGGACCCACTGCAACTCTTCCCGTCCCCAGTGTAACCCTCTGGACAGGAGCCACAGGTGAATGAGCCCAGTGTGTTGTTGCAGCCCACCCCAGGGAAGCACGGCTCTGCGGCACATTCATCCACATCCTCTCTACAGGTATGACCTGGAACACAAAAACAACATCAATGAAATCTCAGCCTTCCACACACACACATGATGTAATCCACTAACAAAACATCAACATCTAAATTCACTGAACCAGAAAAGGAAATCTGGCACTGCTTGTATCCAAACACTGAAAGAGTGGCCATAAGGATTACGGTTCCTATAATGGAGTGTCAATGCACAGCTTCCTAATTGAATGATTAAAAGTAAGCTCTCAAGAGTCATAAAAGCATCCGAGACCCACAAATGAGCTGCAGTATTAGCATGGACAGCATGTACAACGTACAGTGTGTGCTGTAATTCTACTTCTGTCATGTACAGTACCGGCCATTCCGGGGGGACAGAGGCAGGAGAAAGAGTTGGGTCCGTCTATACACTTGACCAGACGACAGGGGTTGGGTTTACAGTCGTCTATGTCCTCCTCACACCTGTCCCCTGTGAAGCCAGCGGGACAGACACACAGGTACTCCCCGCTGCCAGGGGGGAGGTTAATGTTTGTAACACAGGAAGCTCCGTTCAGACAGTCACAGGGCCGCAGAGAGACCTGGACACACACACACACACAAGTGGGAAGTGTTAGTAGAGCTTAAGCTTAATTCACAAACAGTTTGAAATGAACATATAAGTATGAGGAACAATGATTGACAATTCGTGAGTAATTACTGCATTTTAGTTTTGAATGTCTTGCTAACAGACATACGAAAGCAACAGACGCAGAAAGACTCGTGCAGCGGCAGGCTGGACAATAAGGATTGTACATCTAGAGCTCCCTCTCGCGGTAGACAGAAAAGCTGACAATCAAGAGAAATCTCTAAGAATCCCCATTCACAAAGAGTCAACAGAATCAGTCAAAGAACTTGCATCCAAAGTTTCTTATTTTTGGGAATATGCTTATTGAACAGTGTTCTCCTCTTTTTAAACCTACCTGTACAGAGGCAAGCGTCTCAGCACTACAATCGTCTGTGATAGTGAACTGAAAGGTCTGTGTGGAGGAGGAGGCAGTAGTGTCAGTAGCCTTCCAGATGAGCAGGCCAGCGGGGGAGAGGGAGGAGTCACTGGGGCCTGACTCCAGAGTGAACAGCACCACGGAGCCTTCTGGATCCTGAGCCTGCAGCTGGTACACAAAGTTTTCCCCCTGGAACGTCTGCAGACGCCCCTGGGCTGACTGAAACACTGGTGGCTCATTCTCTTCCAGGAGCAGAATAGTCATATTTAGTAATAACGTTAATCATTTCATCATTAATGTCCATATCATTATCTGAGGTACATAATATACAATTATTTTTCCTTTATGTCAACTTGTTTTATTTATATGTTTATCTATCTTTGTAAAAATGTCCTGTTCCTAGTTTGAACCAGTTGTGTTCATTTCTATTATCTACTCTGATTGATCTGGAGTGATTTGACCTCATTTTGTATGAACACTCAAAACACAGCACAAAGAACACATTGAGCCAACCACAATTACAATACCCAGAGGCCTGAAGGTACTATAATGTCTCTGACCCCAATAACACCTTGTTCCCTATAGCACGACCAACCGTGAACTATAGACATACTGTAGACATATTGCAGAGACCATGCAGCCATGTGTGTTCTCTGTGACTGTGTGCTGTCGTCAGTAGTGGGTGGCAGCAAATACCTTTCAGTTCGCGTGGCATGGATATGTTTCGAGATGCTGTTGTATAATGTAAACAGCAGTTGTAGAGTAAAAGTACGTTATAGGTAAGAGGACATTGTACTTACTCTCAGCGATGGACCATGTGTATTTGGAGGAGTCTGGTCGGCATATCAGGCAAGGGCTGCTGGGATTGAGGTCTCCCTCTCCATAACACACACTGTCAATGTTGCATGTTTTCTCCTGGGGATTGATACACAGTAACAAAATGTACATGTACACTATCGTTCAAAAGTTTGGGATCACTTAGAAATGTCCTTGTTTTTGAAAGAAAAAAACGTTTTTCTGTCCATTAAAATAACATCAAATTGATCAGAAACAGTGTAGACATTGTTAATGTTGTAAATGACTGTTGTAGCTGGAAATGGCAGATTTTTAATGGAATATCTACATAGGCGTAGAGATGCTCATTATCAGCAACCATCACTCCTGTGTTCCAATGGCACGTTGTGTTAGCTAATCCAAGTTTATCATTTTAAAAGGCTAATTGATCATTAGAAAACCCTTTTGCGATTATGTTAGCACAGCTGAAAACTGTTCTGATTTAAATAAGCAACACAACTGGCTTTCTTTAGACTAGTTGAGGATCTGGAGCATCAGCATTTGTGGGTTCAATTACAGGCTCAAAAATGGCCAGAAACAAAGAACTCCGGGATGCTGGCGTTCTAGGCAGAGTTGCAAAAGAAAAAGCCATATCTCAGACTGGCCAATAAATAGAAAAGATTAAGAAAAGAGCAAAGACACTGGACAGAGGAACTCTGCCTAGAAGGCCATCATCCCGGAGTTGCTTCTTCACTGCTGTCATGTCCTGACCTTAGTTATCTTTGTTTTCTTTAGTATTTTGATTAGGTCAGGGTGTGACGAGGGAGGTTTGTTAGTTTTTGTACTGTCTAGGGTTTTTTGTATGTCTAGCTTTTTTTTGTAAGTCTAGGTGTTTATATGTCTATGGTTGCCTGAATTAGTTCTCAATCAGTGGCAGCTGTTAATCGTTGTCTCTGATTGGGGACCATATTTAGGTAGCCATATTCCTTGGGTATTTTGTGGGTTCTTATTCTATGTTTAGTTGCCTGTCTGCACAACTCATATTTGCATCACGGTTCGTTTTGTTAGTTTTGTTCAGTGTTCTTTCTTTCAATAAAGAAGTATGTACGCTTACCACGCTGTGCCTTGGTCTCCTCCATATGACGACCGTGACAACTGTTGAGACTGGTGTTTTGCGGTTACTATTTAATGAAGCTGCCAGTTGAGGACTTGTGAGGCATCTGTTTCTCAAACTAGACACGCTAATGTACTTGTCCTCTTGCTCAGTGGTGCACTGGAGCCTCCCACTCCTCTTTCTATTCTGGTTAGAGACAGTTTGCGCTGTTCTGTGAAGGGAGTAGTACACAGCGTTGTACGAGATCTTCCGTTTCTTGGCAGAGAATGCCAAGAGTGTGCAAAGCTGTCATCAAGGCAAAGGGTAGCTATTTGAAGAATCTCAAATGTAAAATATATTTTGATTTGTTTAACAATTCTTAGGTTACTACATGATTCCATGTGTTATTTCATAGTTTCTACAATGTAGAAAATAGTAAATATAAAGAAAAACCCTTGAATGAGTAGGTGTTCTAAAACTTTTGACCGGTAGTGTACATTAAATTACAAACAGAGCATTGGTCACTTTTTGTTTGGGTGAAAAATGTTCTGAGTTCTTCAGAATAAACTGGTTGGCATGCATAACTAGTAGGAGTGGTGCTCATATAGCACATGGGGATGTGTGAAAGTACTCCGCAGCCTGAAGTGTCTACTTGCGCCACGTAGCTAGCTTTTTGTGTGGCGCCGATTGGTAAGACACTTCAGGCTGAGGAGTACGTTACACAGATCCCCATGTGCTACACTCACAGTTTTAAGAGGGTCCGGGCCCATGTGCTGTTTTTTCCTGGTGGGAAAGGGGCCTGAAATTTGAGATAGCCTGAACATCTGTTGAATGTTCCACAACATAATGTACAGTATCTGTTGAATGTTAGTGGCTGAAAAAGAACCCAAACTACGAAAATCTGATTCATGCATCCTCGTGCTGAGAACAAGTTCTCAATCAACTTGGAAAACACAAGGAACAAGGACATGAAAAAAAGGGGGAAAGTTACCTTGTTACAAGTATTGAATCATTTAAAGTCAGATTCTAATCACTAAACAACACATTCTGATCATGCTATCAGAAACATTGTGATTCCATTGAAACCCAGAGAAAAAAACCACAAGAGAAACCCACCCTGGATGTACAGAGAACGTCAGCATTGAGCGTGCAGATCTGACAGGCTCCATCGAACAGGGTCAGGATCTTGGCGTTGCTGTAGCCGTAGCCGTCGTTGGACACCTGCCAAGACAACGTTAATGACTTACCTATCAGTGACTACTGGTAATACATATTTACAGAAGCTCCTACTATAAGTAAGGGTCTCTTGTCCAAGTTGCACCATCTTGAAAACATCTGGTAGGTGTGCAAACAAACCATATTACAACACTAGGCCAGAACCCTGCCCTGCTGCAAACAGTACTCTTGTTTAGATCTCTGTTATCCAGCTGTATTTTATGGGTGATTTGCCCATTCCCAAATGAGTCTGGACCCAAAACATTACTGAGATGTGCTGCATAGCGTTGTTCCACTGACTTTGATCTGCCAGCGTGCCAGGGGTCTGTCGGTGGGCGTATCCAGGTCCAGGCCTGCACTGGGTTGTCTGTACTCCAGGGGGAGCTGACACTCCAAACCTGACACATGCAGGAAGGTAGCCAGGGAAAACTGAGGTTCGTCCAGGGTCCACTCACCATCCACAAACTGGACACACGCAGACAGAGACAGGCGGGGACACTTGGGTCAGAAGTACTGTGCTACAGAAAATAATATCACAGGTATGGAGGTGTGTGTGTGTGTGTGTGTGTGGTTGTGTATGTGTGTGTTTTTGTGTGTGGTGTAATATGGTACCTTTTCCTTCAAAAATTCACACTTGAGTTCATAGGAGTCTTTGAAGCCTTGTCCAAAGACCTGTACAGTGGAGCAGTCACTCTGTCTGACATCACACAGTCCCTCATTCTCCAGCTCTGTGATCTCTGGAGTCTGGTCTTCACCATCCCAAACGACACCAGAAACAGACACAAATGAGAAGCAAAATAAATGTCAGCAGGTTTTTAACAAATCGCTTCACTAGGATTAGTAAATTACTGTGATATGTCTTTCATTTTGATGAACTATGAGCCAAACTCTGGCCTAGTGTTGACTTACAATATGTATGATTGACTTAGAATATAGATGTGTGTTACAGATCCAACCCTCCACTCTTCTCACCAGAGATAACGCTGCAGTCGTAGGAGCCGAACCCGAGGAAGCACACACACCCCCACTCGGAGCACTGGCCATTCCCATTACATAGATTAGGACACTTGAGGAAGGACAACATCTCCTGGTGCTCTCCCTCTTTCCCCCTCTCCTCCACTAGCCTCCTCTCACACTCGTTCTCAAGCAGAGGCAGAGTAGCACCCACCCAGGCCTGGTCATCCTTTAGCTGGAGGTCGCTGACGCACATAGCCACCGCCTGGCTCACTATGGCCGGGCCTAACAGCCGGCCGCAGCCCAGGGCCATGCTGGAATTAGCCACCGCCCGCTGGCACTGCACCCTGGCCTGGTACTGTGTTAGCCCAGACGGGGTGGGCCAGGTGCGGGCAGGGGAGGACTCGGGCCGGGCAGTCAGCTCGTGGTCCTCAGGGAAGAAGTAGGTGAAGTCCTCCAGGTCGGACTGGCTCAGGCCCTGGTACGGCGTGTTGGGGAGGAAATGGTAGGACTGGCGCCTTCCACGGCTCCTCTGGTTGTTGGCTCCATGACTGGAGCCTGTTAGGGTAGAGCCTCTCTCTACAGGCTGGGGGCCGGTGTCCTCGGCCCGGCCGTGCTGGTTGGAGTTCCATGAGGGATGGTCGTGGTGGCCTTTGAACAGCTCTACTGAGTTGTATTCGGCGGTGACATCCAGAGTGGGGATGATACTGTGGAGTCTCACGTTGCCGTGGTGAGAACAGGAGTCGTCGAAGCCAGGGATTGCCTGAGACCTGGTTCGCGGGGACGTGGGGCGGGACTCTTCTTCACAGTTACAGTACCTGTGAGGGTTTGGAGCGCTCTGATAGGACGTCACGGTGTCAAACAAGCTGCTACCAGGAGGGAGTCTGCCAGAAGAGAAATAAATACTTAAATAAATAAATACTATCAAATAGGATCTCTATGGAAATACATTCAACAAGTAATAATGTAACATAACCACAGCTGAAAGAGCTCGTGTAAAATGTTCAAAATGATTCATATCCATCGTTTGAAAGAACAGTCTCAGGTCCGGACTTTGTCATTGCACTTGGGACAATGGGACAAAGCTCCCGCTTTGCAGATCTAAAGAAACTGTACAGAAATAGGAATTACAATGAAAGCTGCAGTGCAATCATTGATAGGCTGGTTAGAACCATCACCACATATCTTCTTCAGATCTGCAAACTCCATAGCGTTAGGGGCTAGAGGTTGATTTGAGACTTGGCATCAGACTAACTTCCATTCAGAGATGAAGGCTGCTACGTCTTCGTTGTCCAGCGCTGCGCCCCCTGCTGTGTGGAGGTCATTGTGGGTCTGTCCGTCATATGTCCCACACAGGCCCTGGGTTTGGCTCCAGTCTGAGCTGGGGGCCCTCAGGGTCAGACTCATGCCCCAGTCAGACACATCGGCACGCACAAATGCCCCAGACGAGAAGGTCATCTACAGCACAGACAGAAATGGGATTAAATCCTATTCTATTCTGTTGTATTTAATTTGATTTTGCTCTATTCTATTACAACTAAATTATTTTCTGCTTTCCAGTGCGTCGCCATATCATCACAGTCTGTATCATATCATAATTAGCATAAACAACTGAGTACCGACTTTGCACTGTAAGTTTACACTGCCTTTCTCAACACCCTATTGGCTAATGACTACTTCCTGTGGGCGTGGGCTTCAACTCAGTGACCTTTTATTTTTCCTGCCACCACCAACTCATCGGAGGACAACTTTAAAAGTAAAAATGTAATGTTACACTTTATTTATTTATTCACTCACTGTGACTTTGCGTCCTTGGTAAGACTCAGTGATGCGGATGCCGCTCTTGCCCACGTCCCTGTTCTTCACCGACAGGTGCGGCCTGGTGTTCCCCAGCTCTCCATTGCACATGTCGAAGGCTATGACGTCACCGCCGTCTCTTGCCACGAAACCGCACGTGCACGAGGCGTGGTGGACAACGCTCCCACACTCCCATTGGCGCACATGGACCTCGAACAGCTGCCTCGTGCTCTTGTACAACACAAACGTCCCGATCTGGTAGTTGTCATACTGCCTGGAAGGAAATGCATGAAATACATAACAGTATCAGCTACTTTAATGGGTATTCATGTGATTGTTATCATATTTGCAGGCTAACATTGCCTTGACTGCATCGATCATTATGGCTGACTATAAAGGAGTGACTGAAGTACCTGCCATCAAACGTGATGATGTGAGGATCAGTGAAAGAGTAGCAGTATGCAGAGGGAACATCAGTCACTGTGATCTGAAAACACAGAGCAGATGTCACATATCAAATATCATTTATTTCATTTTCACATTCAGCTATCTAGATGAGAAAATAAAGTGCAAACAGTACATGCTTATATGAGTAGGTTGGCAACTTACAGTTTGTGTATGGGCACTGTGGCAGTGAGAAAATGTACATTATACAGTATATACAGCATCATAGCATATTCTGCATTGAGTGAGATAAGTGTAACAACCTAGACTGGTCCCAGATCTGTTAACAACCTAGACTGGTCCCAGATCTGTTAACAACCTAGGCTGGTCCCAGTGTCACACCTACTCCTGCTCACCTCCCTCCCTTCCTCCCTCTGGCGCTCGACTTCGTCGGTCTACTAATCACCGGTCCTGACTTCATTATTACGCACACCTGTTCCCCATCATTATGCACACCTGGTCGTCATTCCCTCCCTGATTACCTCCCCTTTATTTAGCCCTCAGTTGTCTTCAGTCACTAGGTGTTATTGTTTTCTCTCAAGTTCAGTACGCTCCTCATGTTTGTTCACCTGTATTATTAAACTCACATTCTGCACTGGTTTCCTGACTCCCGGCCTATACATTACACCCAGATTGGTTAACAACCTAGACCGGTCCCAGATCTGTTAACAACCTAGACCGGTCCCAGATCTGTTAACAACCTAGACTGGTCCCAGATATGTTAACAACCTAGACTGGTCCCAGATCTGTTAACAACCTAGACCGGTCCCAGATCTGTTAACAACCTAGACCGGTCCCAGATCTGTTAACAACCTAGACCGGTCCCAGATCTGTTAACAACCTAGACTGGTCCCAGATCTGTTAACAACCTAGACCGGTCCCAGATCTGTTAACAACCTAGACCGGTCCCAGATCTGTTAACAACCTAGACCGGTCCCAGATCTGTTAACAACCTAGACCGGTCCCAGATCTGTTAACAACCTAGACTGGTCCCAGATCTGTTAACAACCTAGACCGGTCCCAGATCTGTTAACAACCTAGACTGGTCCCAGATCTGTTAACAACCTAGACCGGTCCCAGAAGTTTTATGCCAAACAGTGTGACAATGACCATAGGAGTTGGCAAGACAGCACAAACAGATCTGGGACCAGGCTAATAACAACCGCCACTCTCCTCCCAACCCATCACAAGGGTGTTTTTTTCCAGTTCCAGTACCTGGACACTCTGTGGTGTGTAGCCGCTCCAGAGGAAGTTGGATGTGACGATGGGGTTGACAGAGATCTGTGTCGTCCTGTCCCCGTCCCTGAGGAAGTCTGTGACCGCGCTGAGGTGAACCAGGGCCTGGCTACACACCCCGTTACGACACCCCAGGCTCTGGGAGAGATCCACCCGGCATGAAGACAACACCACGTCTGGACCCAGCAGATCGTCTCCTACAGAGGAACAAATAGATCATTCAATGGTTGTTGTCATTGGCTTTGTTTTTGTCTATTGTCACTGGAGAATCAAGACACTATGTAAATAAAACGTATTGCCGAAATCAGTAATAAAAAGTACAACGTTTTGAACAATCTAACTTTACTGTGGTGATACTGTGAGTATGCAGGATTACTTACGAAGCATTTACCTTGATTGTTTGTACTCAGGTGTAAGGAGAGAGTACACTCCTCTGGGGTGGAGGAGGAGGCATCGCCAGGACAGGGGACAGGGATGGTACTCTCCACAGTCAACTCATAGTCCTTCCCATCCTCAGACACAGTAGTCACCTCGGGTCTCAACTGCAGAGACAAGTCACAAGAGAAATTCTGACTAACCAGTGACTATTTAAAACAAAGAGGAGACACACAAACCCAGACCCAGAGAGAGAGACAGACAGGCATGCACGCACACACCACTTACACACTTCACACACACTCAAACACCAAATCCTTGAAATAGTGTTCTCTATCTCTTTGACTTACCCTGATCCCGGCGAAGAACTCTTCGCTCTCCGCTGGGGCTCCCTGGATGTCCGGCGAGTCCAGGAAAAAACTGGAGCAACTGCAGTAAATCTGACAGAGAGGGAAGGACAGCCACAGCCGTTCAGGAGGAAGAGAGAGGCTACAGTTCAGGATGTAGAAAAGCCTTTATAGTTGAAGCCAGGTGATAGACATGATACCACAGTAAAAAAAAAAGAAGCAACATGTATGACAAGAGATAAAAGGATGACCTGACAATATACTGCAAAACTTTGATGACCGGTGGCAGTCTAGGTTTTCAACACGGCCAGCTCTATTGCTCCATAACCTCACTTGTAAAACATATTCACTTCAGTTTCGATAGAGAGCTCGGAAGCGAGCATCATTTTTTGCGTTTGACTGTTTTACAAGCGAGGTAGAAGCTACCCGTAACCACAAATTACACTACCCTCGATCTTAACTTTAACCATTAGAGAGAGAAAAAATATCTGACCCTGCGTCAGTGGTTAGGGGTAACTTCTACCCACCTTGTCCCCCAGTCGGAGGTTGATCCCATCCAGCTCGATGAAGGCAACGGTTTGGACAGTAGTCTCCTGTTTCAGTTCCTCTTTGATGCCTTGGGGGGAGAGGCGAGACCAGGCAACCACATAGCCTAGGGAGCTGTTCAGGCTATGGCCCTCGAAGCTGCACTTCAGGTAGACGATGCTCCCAGAGAGCTCTGCTACTATCACAGGTACCGCTGGGGAAGGAGGATGTTTGGCTGGAAGGGATAACGGAGTCGTGTTCAGTAGGGTACCCCGAAGCAAAATGTTTAGCAACATATTTTATTGGACAAAATTAGACAAAATGGGTAGTTTCACTCAGTTTTCTTCCTACTGAGCATGTAACTGGTATTTACATGGATATAGCAGGTAACAATGTATACAGTATTTGGGTGACATGAGATGGTTGTTTATAATAGAAGCTTGGCTGAATGTTTTTGTCCGTGACCCACCAAGTAATCAAAATCTATATTTCAGGCAAAGATCCAGTGATCAGCCACTGCCTTCCAGTGAGTCCCAACATGTTGGTCTATTTCTGTTACTCTAATCAGGGAAAGGGGCCAAACATAACAAACCAAAACAGTAGGTACCTAAATGGTAGGTACCTTCTCCTATTCATAGTATCGCTTCCAACTTGATAACTAGTTAGTTCATTGAACTAATAGTTCATTAAACCATCCACCTATGTCCCCAGCCCCCCTCCTCCTTCGCCCTAAAACCGGCAGAGGGATAATTCACGACCTCGCCGAGAGATGTCGTCATGGAGACAGGGCGAGGGAGGCAGGACACACATGCTTAGCTCATTAAGAGGACCTGTGAAGGGCCTGTTGCTGCATTCCACACCGCATGGCAATTCTGACGTGGATTGTTGTGGTGCCTGACTTTAACAAGGGCCTCCTATAGAGCCAGACAGCACACAGTCAGGAGGCAGAGAGCTCACTCACCTTTACACACTCCATCAACCTCCACCTCGTCAGGACCACACCCCCCCGCCGCAGAGTCTGACACCTCTACATGGTGAAAGACAGCAGGACAATTAACAACGGTGGTCTTAACAGTTAAGTCACAAGCACATAAATAACAGTTTAATGAGTTACATGCAGTTAGTGATAATTCTTAAAAGGTTTTACAGGTGTATCATGTCACCTTTATATACGCTATTACCACAATAATAATAATAACATTTGTTATATTCTATTTTAGGAGCATGTACAGCATTTAGCAAACACTTGTAAAAGAAACCTAAAGTAATGTCATGTTTACATTGACACATACAGTAAGAGATCAAAGCATAGAGCATTGGCAATACGCTATGAAAGTGATGCACCACTACATCGGACTGCACTTCTGGGGTCAGCCCTAATCTTTTGAACGGGTTTGACGATTATATCACCAAATTCATGAAAACACGGTTGTTTATACAATTATATTTGTGTTTGTGGATGAATGAACTTTAATGACATTTTGGCGCTGAAGACCATAGCGCTCTGTTTTTGCCCATTGAAGAAAGAAAAAACTACAAGGCTACTTCCTGGGAAATGCAGTCTCACTTTCATAGCGTACGGAGCTCCTCATTGCCTCCACCTAAACAGACTATCGTAAACAGCTGCTGTACCCTGTGCGCAGTAGCCCATGCAACCCTGGGTGGGCTGGAGCAGGTAGACGTAGAAGTCTCCACAGTTGCGCACGGTGACAGGGATGCGGAACAGGCAGCAGTCCTTACTGCTGCTGAGGAAGAACTGCCAGGTGGCACAGGCTGTCAGCTGTGTCACCTCCAGGGGCCGCGGAAGACTCTCGCCCTCCCCCAGAGACAGCCAGACTGGGGCCTGGGTCCCACAGTGGTTCACCTGGTGGACACAGATGAAGACAATAGAGAACAGAATAAGACTATTTTAGCCTGGTTCTAGATCTGTTTGCACTGTCTTGCAAACTTCTAGCCACTCATTGTGATAATAAGTAAAACAGCACAAATATGTCTGGGACCAGGCTAGTTTATACTGGGTGGTAATAAAACAAGCACATTGGTTATGATTTGTAGGGCGAAACTTTGCAGGTAACAATGGCAATATGACACATGATAATGCCCTGGGAAGAAGAGGAAGCTGACACCTCTGATGGATCCTTCAGTCTGCAGCACAGCAGGCAGCCCAGAGAAAATCTTTCTCTTGCTCTCTGTCTAACCATGTCTCTCTCTAACCCTGTCTCTCTCTCTCTAACCCTGTCTCCCAGTCTCTCTCGTTTCTCTCCTGTCACTCCTGTGTCTCTAATATCTCTCTCCTGTCTCTCGCTCTCTTTGGTCCTGTGCTTAATGCTGATACCATCCCAGTCTCCTTGGAACAAAGAGCCTATGTTCACTTCAAAGGGCAAGACTAGCACTCATGTTACCACTGCTATGACTTGGCTACTCACTGAAAAGTACTCAAGTGCAAGAAGAGCTTAAGAAAAGAAAGAAAATATTTACTAAATAAACTAAAGTAAAAAATGTAAATAAATTGACACAATAAAATAACAATAACGAGGCAATATACATGGGGTACCGGTACCGAGTCAATGTGCGGGGATACAGGTTAGTCAAGGTAATTTGTACATAGGGGTAGGTAGGGGTTAAGTGACTACGCATGACCAGAGCCAGTGTAGTAGGATTCAATCTTAGTCCTGTATTGACACGTTGCCTGTTTGATGGTTCGTCTGAGGGCATCGCGGGATTAGTGCCCCGCTCCTTGAAAGCGGCAGCTCTAGCCTTTAGCTTGGTGTGGATGTTGCCTGTAATCCATGGTTTCTGGTTGGGATATGTACGTACGTTCAGCGGGGATGACGTCTTCGATGCACTTATTGATGAAGCCGGTGATTGAGGTGGTATACTCCTCAATGCCATTGGATGAATCCCGTAACATATTCCAGTCTGTGCTAGCAAAACAGTCCTGTAGCGTAGCATCCGGATCATCTGACCACTTCCGTATTGAGCGAGTCACTGGTACTTCTTGCTTAAGTTTTTATTTGTAAGCAGGAATCAGGAGGATAGAATTATGGTCAGATTTGCCAAATGGAGGGCGAGGGAGAGCTTTGTATACATCTCTGTGTGTGGAGTAAAGGTGGTCTAGAGTTTTTTCCCCTCTGGTTGCACATGCTGGTAGAAATTAGGTAAAACAAGGCACCCCGATCTCCGCCCCATGTATTTCCATCTTTTCTTCACGCGAACGACGGCATTTGGTCCTGGTCTCGGAGAAGCAATATATCCTTCACGTCGGTCTCATTAAATAAAAAGTCTTCGTTAAGTTTGAGGTGAGTTATCGCTGTTCTGATATCCAGCAGCAATATGATGTACAAAATAAGTTACAAACAATGCAAAAAAAAATACAATTGGTTAGGAGCCCGTAAAACGGCAGCCCCTCCGGCGCCATTGTAAGATCTTATATTATGGGGACAATATTTTTTTGTACTGTTCTGACTGAGGCATGGCATTTGCTATGAAAGACCACCTAAACCAGGGGTGTCAAACTAATTTTTCTCTGGGGGCCACATTTCGGTGATTATTAGTGAGCTGGACACAGTCAAGAAATGGGTGTTAGTCGACACGGAGGGGGATGGGTTGACCTCCATACATTGTAACATGGTTTGAGACCTAGAGAGAAAAAGTACTATGAAATAAAATGTATCCTCTGTATTTACCTCCACACATTGTGTGGGCATGCTGGCGGGCTTGTCAAAGATCTGGAACTGGTACCAGCCTGGTATGAGGGAATGGTCACAGATGAAGTCTTGCAGGGCTGACTGCTGCAGGCTGCGGGAGCTGAAACTGGTGCTGCGGTATGGGTTCTGGAGCAGAGAGTGACCCCCCGGAGCACATTCTGGGGGCAGCACTGAGGATAGAGCCAAACATGTAGCACAAACATGAGTCAATAAGGTGCTGCTGTGTTTTCCACTCAAAGCATGCACATAATTTGATTTGAAGTTACCGATCCCAAGTTACCCCCCCCCAACACACACAATCAACTGAGTTAGCATTGAAACACTGTCAATACTAAGTTGCAACCACGTAATAACTAGGCCTAACCTAATCATTATGGGAGTTATGGGATTATGAGACAAATTAATGTTGAAAATATGCTGATCTTGGTGATCTTGTTTGTACTTTTGTGCAAAAAAAACAACATTTATTTGGAGAAATTAAACTCTTAACAAAACAACAATTTTCTGGAGTTGGAACGTCGAGGAGTTGTGACTAGAGGGAGAACAACTACGACCGGAAGTTACTTTTCACAGCAGGTTAGGAGAGCATTTTAGCTAAACCGAACCTTTTTCTAACCTTAACATAAGTTTCCTAACCGGCCACATTAATTATCCTAACCTGCTACGAAAAAGTCACTTCCGGTCATAGCTGTACTCCCACTAGTTAGAACCAAAAATGGTGACATCATAGAGCGACACCGACATTCTAGGTGCATCAATCAAACAATTACTTAACTAAACAACAAAGTACTGTACTTTCAAAAAATAGTGTTAAAATAGTTAAAATAACTGTTTATAACTATGGAGGATCATAACCCTTTCCAGAGTAACGCCTTCACACCTGACTCAACACAAGGTAAGCATTTTATGTTCAATTACTATTCCAACCTCTCAAAACGGTCTGTTAGCTTTTCAGCTCTCTAACTATCTATGGTTTATGCTTTATTCTAAAGTTAACATGAAATTATCATTTTGGATGACAGAAACTGACAAGGCAAAGGCATAATGACTTTACAAATGCATTTATTCATAATATACTGTACAAAATATTTTGTGAATCAAAAAATTATCATCGGGTTTCCTTTCAGGAAACAGCTTGCTGGCAGGACAGGTAACTCTGGTCATAGATCACAGCACAAACCCTACGGTTGTAACAGCCCATTTCCAGCAGCCGCCTAATCATCCCAATCTCCTTCATTACCATCTTTATCATCACCATCAACCACTTCTTTCTCCTCCTCAAACCCATCAACATGTTATCTATGGCACATTGTTGCCAAAGATCAGCCCCCTCAGCCACCACCAGTGCCACAAACCTGGGCAGTATGCCCCCGCACCAGGGTACATCTGGTGTTGCTGCACCAGCACCTGCAACCAACATTACCATGGCACCTATTGGCACAACACTGAACACTGGCAATCCAGCTGTCCCATTGGAGGAGGCTACAGGAAGCCCTGTGATGGATGCTAATGAAAAGAAAGCGGAGGAAGCAGAGCAGGGAAGAGGGGGTGAGACAACAAAGAAGACAGCCATCATTGGAGAGGTTGGTGACTGGTGATGGCGTGAACAGTGCAAAGAGGGAGGTGAAAAGAGGGATGGTGAAAGGAGTGTAGGTGAGAGTAACAATAGTCCTGTGACGTGTGCTGTAGGAGCTGGTCCGATGTGCAAGGAGTGGCGCTGCAGATGGAGGTAGACTTTGAGACGATTCATGTTACCGTAGCAAACAGTAACTCCTCAGTGGTGTAAGTAAGAATACAAGATGATGTAAATACTATTGGAGCATCCCAAGCTGAACATCCTTCGTCTGCAAAACCAACTGTCTTTGACAACCCAATAACACTACACAACCTATCACAGACGTCTGCTAACTTCACCACGGGGAACAATATACTCCCAACCCTTCGCGCCACCCACTACCCAAAACTACACCCCTCACCCAAGGAGAAGGTACCGTGGTTCTCGCCATCAGTTTCCCTCGTTACCCAACATGTGCCATCACCCAACCCCTCCTGGGTAGTACGGGAGGTTACCCCCGCCTGATTCCCTCTACTTCCCCAGCCCGTGGCAGGCCTCGGTGTCCATCTCTCTGTGGCAGAGGGAGGAGAGGGATACTTCCCCAGCCCGTGGCAGGCCTCGTGTCCATCTCTCTGTGGCAGAGGGATGAGAGGGAGGACAGAAGACCCAGCAGCAGAGAGAAAGGGTGCCCCGGTACACCAAACAGGGCTGGGACCACAATGTGTTCATCAACAGGGACCAGTACACTCTGGAGAAATAACTGAGTAGTCCCACAGTACCCCTGCTGAAGGGCACCATGAGCGCCTGGTAAAAAAAAAACGAATGGATCTGGAATAACTGAATGGCATTTTTGGTTTGGTTTGAACATGTACTTTGTGTATCTTTTCGTAAACTATAGTGGTGCACGGTGTATACTACAAAAGATGGTAAAGATGGTTCACGTCTGTTTTCTACACTGTACAGCATGCAAGTCACGGGCAGTCATGTTCCACTAATTCATTGATTTACAGGGAAGTGTTATTGTCAAATCCACTATGCAGAGTGAGGAGAACCACTTTAAACGTGATTGTCTTCTACTTCCCCTACATCTATGTTGTAATTTAATGTATCCAATGACAGTCCCAGCTGGGAGCAGTCAGAGTGGAAGTGTCTAGTATGAAAGGATCCGTTACCAAACATGGCGTCTCCAATATTGATCAGGAACTAAGTCGTAGCCAAAGCTAACAGCCTTACTATTTATAGGCTTCCAAGTCAAGTAGAGACACTTCAGCTCTGGCAGGATGTGACTGCTAATGTCCATATGCTCCACTTTAATATATGCCTTCACATGAGAGGTATCATAAAAGGGGGAAGGAATATGAGGTACTTGCTATTCAATGGCATGTGGTAAAAAACTGCTGTGGTGATCAGAATTTTGCTTACGATAAGCATGTTTAAAGCAGCATCAAAGACAGTCTGACTTCTCGGTTTAGGGTGAAATGTGAAATTGAAACAGGAGGGAAATAATTTATTTGGAGCATACCGAAGCAAGACCCTTGGGTGTTGGACAGAATCTAAATGAAAGACATTCTCTTGAAACTTTGCTGAGAGGGAAAGTAGGGCCTACTGCAAATACAGCTGTTCTGAAGCAGGAATGTTTGGTAGTTGCCACAGTAACACCAGCTGTGTTCACCTGAGTAACAATTCTGACACCACAGTCAGGTAATGGTGGAGCAACATCGTAAAAAAATTCAAAAATGTGTTACTGATGCTCTTGATTTTATGTAGGTGTGCCCTTTACAATGTATCTGGCATAAGAGCAGAGGATAAAAAATAACATTCAGTACAACACTTATTACAACAAGATCATGGTAAGTGTGTTGTTTGAACGTCTTTTAGAAGCATAAACACAAAACAAAAAATGATGAAACAATCAGAAATTGCTTAACAAGGAAAAGGTGTATTTAGGTCATACTACCATCAAATATGATTACTATTAATTGCAAGCCTAACAAAAATATAATGTCATGATTTCTCAAATATTTAAAATCAAACTATTTCGATTGTCTTCGATATACAGCACAGAATAT
This sequence comes from Oncorhynchus mykiss, assembly GCF_057628025.1. Lineage (NCBI taxonomy): Eukaryota > Metazoa > Chordata > Actinopteri > Salmoniformes > Salmonidae > Oncorhynchus > Oncorhynchus mykiss. Next base: position 37,470,471 of record NC_143024.1, read on the forward strand.
GGGCCTAGATTCTGCTGCTCTTCCAAACATTTCCACAGAGGCCTACACCTCTGGAGGTTCTATCCAGCCATCTACTCCGTTGATTGATTATGTCTCCACCCCACACCCTCAGCCCTTTCCGATATTGCCTATTGGACCGGCCTGGCCCTCACAGCCATACTGTGTTCCAACCATGGTGGGTGCTGCTACACCTCCCGTGTCAGTGGGAGGGAGAGAAGGAGAGAAGGATAAAAGGCAACCAGCTGTTAGGTCGAGGGCAAAAAGAGACCCTAACAGTTTCCCTCAGAAATATAGGAGACTGATGACGGTGATGGGCAAGACTGGAACCAAAATTGACGACACCTCTTGTACAAACTATCAGAGATGGGACGGTTATGTGGTGAATCTTCCAAGTCAGGCAACAGAGACGTATATATGCTAGTGGTTAATGAAGAGCAGAACAGCATGAGGGAAAATAAAGACGAAGACAAAATGAATAGAGAGAAAAGGAGAAAACTCTAAAAGTGAGAGCTGTGGGACTTAAAGGCCAAAATGAGATGTGTGAGAGTATTCACAGCCAAGTGAAAAGTCATAGCCCAACTAACAATGACATAGTGACGACAGTCGGACAAGCCATTGCAGGTGACGACAGGAGCTTTCAGAGCTACCCTATTATCATTCACTGTCAGCAGCGCCTGGTCAGTCCGTCTCTCTTCGGCCAAGACGGGAACTCTCATAGTCAATGTCCTGGGATACCCTTCAGCACCATATCCCTGTCAGAGTAGGCGGCCCTCATGGACATGTGTCTCTTCCCACCTTGGCCACAGGGTTCAAAGGCTTGTGTGGTTGGAGAAGGAACAGGCAGGCTTGGCCCCTGCTGCCTCCAATGACAGGTCAATAGATTGCCATAGCAATGAGAGTCGTAGGTATGTGCCCTTAGATAACAGCACCTCGATTGAGGTATGCATGCCACAGATTTACACCATTCTTACCAGATGGACAGGACTAAGGAATTGAGAGAGCAGGTACAAAAAAATCACCGGAGACTTTATCTGGCTGAAATAAATTATATATTTTCAGCATTAAAAACGGTATTGTCACATTTTCTTCCATAGCTATGCTACATTTATCCCCCAGTTCATAAAGTAGGCCTACTGTTTTCATAATAGTCATCGTAAACCATGTCCGTTGAAAAAATAAGTTTGAAACCCATTGGTAGGCTACAGGTCATTTTAGCAAATCATTTTACGGTCTACATACATTTAGTCCCAATTTGGCATGATCAATTAATTACATTGGCATATCACTTACCTGTTTGACAAAACGTTGTATTGGGGAGTAAAATTATGAGGAAATACAGAAGATGCAAAACTAATTTAAGTTTCATCGCTCACGACCCAATGTGAAGCCTTCCAAAATGACCACTGACAGACCACGGTTTTACAAAGGTCCTTGGCTCCTCAACGGGTATGCTCAGTTCAGCTGACTTCGGTTTTCCAATAGCCTACAGAAATAAACGACAATCAAAGACACAACCGAGAGTCAAAGAAAGTCGGTTTCTAAGAGGTTCACAAGAGCTCATAAAATCACTTTCTCCGGCACACCGGACTGCGGCGCGTGACCACAAACTCCAAGAGGGATAGCAGCATCATATTAGGAGGAGCGTCCACGAACCTTATCTCCACCGAATCTACAGCGGCGACTGTTTGGACAAGGACAAGCGATGACAGGATTAAAGTCGGGGACTATTCAACTGCATCAGCAGGAAAGTGGTCGAGTCGTCATCATGATTGTGGTCATTCATTCACTGAGAACGGATGCAGCTTTCCATTTTGAGCAAATGTAAAAATGGTAGGCTTAAATTAATGAAATAAAAGTAGAATGTATGCTTTTTGTTGTTGTTGAAAATAATGGACTGTTATTACAATGTTTGTTCTTGGTAGTGTTATTAGTCATTATTAATTTTTCCTCTGGACTGTAATTACCACTCAACAAACTGAACTCTACCCAAAACACATACTTTTGTCACGGCTGTTGCTGCTGAGTGGATGACATTGTTGTACACTATCACATTTACAAATGCATAATAAACAAAAACAACTATGGAAATGAATATTAGCACTAAAATGTATGACAATACCATTAGTTGATTGAACCTGACCGAGCTCATTATTCTGCAGTATACAATAATCCATCCACTATGCAGTCATGGGATGTTTAGTCACTTCTCCAATCCACTAAACCAGATGGTCATACTGTATCTTTCAGGAAAATGACTCGGCCAAAGAGTGAGATTTTGGATAGGCCAGATATCACTTAGGCCAATATAGCTCACTCTAAACGGTATATTGTGCAACCATAACTTACTGCATTCCAAGATCTCTTTCAGTGTTTGGATTTGACCCGACAATGATCGCTCAGTTTTAATTGTTTATACACAGATGTAGGATCTTAATTTGAGCCAGTTTGCTACAGCAGGAAAATAATCATGCAGCATCATGTGGATTGTAATATGGAAATGTTTTGTAGGGGCTGATATGTTTCTTTGTTATGGCAAATCGAGTCTGAAATTTTAAAAGTGGAAATTACTAATGCTAGAAAAAAAAATATATCTCACATACACTACATGTTTGATTTTCCTGATGTATGGGGAAATTCTCAACAACAATAGTGATCAAATTAAGATCCTACATTGTGAAAAATGGGAAATGCTATTCATTGCTGAGCCCCAGTTTAACCTATGATATAAAGGCAAATCTGTGCAGTGATGTGTGCGAGACAAAAAGGAGTCAGATCACCAGAAACCAGCTGTTGAATTGTGTTTATAAAGACTGACATTTTAACATAGCTGTGGACATCATTCAATAACACATGGAAATCCCACACTGACATTTGTTTGAGAACTGTTGAAATTACATAACACAAAATTATGCTATAAAGACAGGACTGATATCTTAATGGGGAGGATTTTCAGTCGGCTCAAAGAGCTTTGGAAAAACAGACAAACCAATCAGATGGGTGATATTTTTTTCTGAAAGTCAGAATGGTTTTCACATGATGACCTTTATATTCTGCTGGAGAAAGATTCCCTAACCATCTTGTCCAAGGCTTTCTCCTTTTGACTCTCAGGCAGAGGGAGAAACCCCCATCAACCTGTGAGAGTCTGGAAAATCTATCAGGTAAAACACAGCTACTCCCCTCATGAAGTTTCTCTCCCATAACAAGTAATTAGTTCATATCTCTATCGTGCATTCCTAATCACTTAGTTTTTCAACCATGTAAACACTATATATAATCATGTATAAGTCTAATCTTGGGAAAGAATAAGTGATCTGACCCATTAACAAATACAGGTAATTGACAATTTAATAGTTTAATCTAAACACAACCTCATTTTGGGCAATTTTCCCCATTACAATCAGTTATGCATGCATGGAGGGAGGAGGAAATTATACTACTTCCTATACCTGCTGTGGGAAATCTGATAGCTAATGGAACACTGGTGTGTAATTACCTCGACCTCCACTTCCAAACCCTGATTGCACAACTTCATGTACACACAACATGGTTTTGCTATTTATACTTTTAGCACCTAATTTGTGTGACACAAAACGCGGCCCTCTCACAAACAATATTTTCAAAAACAGTGTAAAGCCTACTACTAAAGCACACACAGTTTTAACTATAATCACCAACAGAACAAAACAAAGGAAGCAAAATACTAAAGATAAACTACAGAACAGGCTCCATGATTCATGGCAGTAGGAAAAGTAACGGATAGCTCTAGTGGCCTTATAGGACCATTACCGGACTGAACTTGTCCTTGTAGCCCAGTGAAGTTGCAACAGGGAACCACTCCAGAGGCCAAAGCCACACACGCATCCAGACATGGGCTCACATGCCCAGCCCACTTCTGATTATTGATAGAAAGATGGCACTATAGAGAAATGGAGAAAGTGATGCTCATTATAATCAGTTGCCAAGGAGGAGGTACTGCTGAGCAGATTTTCAATTGTTATACAGACAAAAAGGATGGAAGGCTATTAGATAACATGGTGAAAACTATGGAAATAGTTCCATTATTTCACAAGACAGTATTAAAGCTGTTGATATACATGACCTTGCTTCTGGTGCCTTACAGGAAATAAAAAAAGAACCCACACACGGCTTGTGCTCCAGAAACAACCTAAAATATGTCTTCATCAGGTCTCATGTCAGTTGCTGACCTCTGACCTTTTTAAATATGCATACGGTGTTCCACCCTTTCTGACATGACATCTAAATATGACATTGACCCAGCACCCTGATTTACACTGAAATCTGTTCACTGAATTGAAGGAGGAAAGTGCTTACTTAAACCCAATGCACTGGGGAAATGAACCTCCCCTTGACCCTTTGATCACCACGGAGAACTATTTCCAGACATTGAGCACTTCATCATACTGCTACTTCACTTTAGGTCTTGTATAATAATTCTGTAAAAAAAAATGATTTAACCAGGTAGGCCAGTTGAGAACAAGTTCTCATTTACAACTGCAATCTGGCCAAGATAGAGCAAAGCAGTGCGACACAAATAACAGAGTTACACATGGGATAAACAAACGTACAGTCAATAAAACAATAGAAAAGTATATATACAGTGTGTGCAAATGTAGTAAGATTAGGGAGGTAAGGCAATAAATAGGCCATAGAGTGATAGATGTGCAGAAGATGGATGTGCAAGTAGAGATACTGGGGAGCAAAGGAGCAAAATAAATAAATAATAACAATATGGGGATGAGGTAGTTGGGTGGGCTATTTACAGATGGGCTATGTACAAGTGCAATGATCAGTAAGCTGCTCTGACAGCTGATGCTTAAAGTTAGTGTGGGAGATATAAGTCTCCAGCTTCAGTGATTTTTGCAATTAGTTCCAGTCATTGGCAGCAGAGACCTGGAAGGAAAGGCGGCCAAAGGAGAAGTTGGCTTTGGGGGTGACCAATGAAATATACCTGCTGGAGCGCGTGCTACGGGTGGGTGTTGCTATGATGACCAGTGAGGTGAGATAAGGTGGGGCTTTACCTAGCAAAGACTTATAGATGACCTGGAGCCAGTGGGTTTGGCAACGAATATGAAGCGAGGGCCAGCCAACGAGAGCATACAGGTCACAGTGGTGGGTAGTATATGGGGCTTGGGTGACAAAACAGATGGCACTGTGATAGACTACATCCAATTTGCTGAGTAGAGTGTTGAAGGCTATTTTGTAAATGACTTCGCCTGAAGTCAAGGATCGGTAGGATAGTACATTTTACGAGGGTGTTTGGCAGCAGGAGTGAAGGATGCTTTGTTGCGAAATAGGAAGCCGATTCTAGATTTTATTTTGGATTGGAGATGCTTAATCTGAGTCTGGAAGGAGAGTTTACAGTCTAACCAGACACCTATGTATTTGTAGTTGTCCACATATTCTAAGTCAGAACCGTCCAGATTAGTGATGCTAGACGGGCGGGCGGGTGCGGGCAGCAATCAGTTGAAGAGCATGCATTTAGTTTTGCTTGCATTTAAGAGCAGTTGGAGGCCACGGAAGTAGTGTTGTATGGCATTGAAGCTTGTCTGGAGGTTAGTTAACACAGTGTCCAAAGAAGGGCCAGAAGTATGTGTAGAGGTGGATCAGAGAATCATCATTAATGTATACAGAGAAAAGAGTCGGCCCGAGAATTGAATCCTGTGGCACCCCCATAGAGACTGCCAGAGGTCCGGACAACAGGCCCTCTGATTTGACACACTGAACTCTATCTGAGAAGTAGTTGCTGAACCAGGCGAGGCAGTCATTTGAGAAACCAAGGCTGCTGAGTCTGCCGATAAGAATGCGGTGATTGACAGTCGAAAGCCTTGGCCAGATCAATGAATACGGCTGCACAGTAATGTCTCAATTAACTACGCAACCAATCCCAGTCGAGGCGAGCGACGGCTTCTCCACTGTTGCATGTGTTGCTTCTTTTATTTCTAAGACCAAACATCCTGTTTCCAGACAAAGATAAAAGTAGGCCTACTTAAGGGAGGAGGGGTGAGAGGGTAGACAGTTGAAGGGATGTTGGGGAATGGCTGGATCTAGGACCCAGTCGCTTTCATGACCGAGCTTAAACAACGTTAAAAACAGACGGTGGGACCTGGAACGCGGTCAGAGATGGGCTGTGGCCCAAGCAGACAGGGAGTTGAGCTGGAGGAGAATGGCTGGGAAGGAAATAGGAGACAGCTTAGTAATGAACCCAAGCAGTTAATGGGAGAACCATTTCCACAGCCCACCTCCACAGTCCACACATATACCATCAGATGTCAGTTGTTCTTTGTATTCTCCATCTGTATTTAGCTTTGGATGTTTTTCTTTCTTTCAGTACACCTACAGCTACCAGAGATATCTCTTGGTTTCACAGCATGATTGGTCTGGGCTATTCACTTGTTTGTGTTCAGTCAATATAGCAATTAGGCACCGTTGACAGTTCTCTGCTTTGGCACTCTCCACTACACTTACCGTGGGGTTAAGTGGGATATGTTTATGTGCACTTAAACAGAGGGTCAACAGTGGCCTCTCAGGTTGACAGCTTTAACAAAAACCCACAATAATTTGATACAATCGAACCTTGAGGGCTTGGTAGCTGTAAATGACACTGGATACAATGGCGAGCACTACTCTAAGACACAGCTGAAAAGGCAAAGGTTGAACACAGTGCTCTATCTCAGCTTTATAGGGGCATTTGGGTCAACTCCTTTACAGGGGCTGTATGGCCTGGATCAGGTTTCCTGTTGCCTTTAGCCTCCCCTGTCAGCTGTCCTGATGGGCCCAAATAAAAAGGCCACCACAACAACTGCGTGGGTAAACTCTCCCACATGCAGATAAATATTTGTGTAAGGGGATACCCTCCACTTTACGTCTGACCCCAATAAATTGCAGCTGTGACCTATGACCTCCTCTGTCTGTGTCAAGACCTGAGGTTCCATCCTCCTTCGACCACAGGATATTGGGAATCTACCAGGGGGAAAAAATAGAAAGGTTTCTTTCAGAATATCCCAAAATGTTTTACTCATAGCACAATTGACCATTATAAATGGCTGACTTAGCATAGCACAATGGCAACTGAATACAATGATGAATGCAGTTCATAAAGCTGACAAAACACTGAGATGCGACCAGATCCATTTCAAAATGACCACAAAATGTTGATGAGGGGGCTACTCATTTTACTATTGGGACGGTTGTTACAAAGACATAATTAAAGATGGAAATGTATTGTGCAGGGCAGAACATGCTGCTGACAGTCTGACTGGTCTGGGAGGTTTAGTCTGTAAAAGTATCTCCATGTAGCTATAATAGACATAAAACAGCTGTCTGATTCAGAGAATGATACTGTAGCAAGTCAGGGTCTGGAAGAGGCATAATCTCTGCATGCCCTGGCCTGTCTCTAGGGGGTTTCTGATGAAGCATTCATTATAAACTCGTTGCTTACCAAGTAGGCTACACTATGTCTTACTGATGGAAATACGCCTCGGAATTTAACTGAAATAGCGGGAACTGCTGAAATACATATATTACATATAACAAGAGACATTCACTCTCTACACCTATGTAGATGCCTCTTTCTTTCTCTCTCTATCTCGCACGAGCGCGCGCACACACACACACACACACACACACACACAGAGCCTCCTCAACTGATGTTATCAACACACTACATACTTTTCACTTAGAGTATGTAGTGCCATCTAGTGGTTTCTTATTTACCTCACCCCACCCGACAAGAGGTAGACTATTGGAAGGCAAATGAATAATTCAGAAATAATTAGAAATGCCCTCTGTCAACCTGGACTCAAGGGTAGACATAACATAGTAAAGGTAAATCAGGGATACTCCAATTAGTATGATATGTTAGGTTTCGTATGGTATGTATACATTTGTGGATGTCCATCATCAATTTTGTATGATATGTTACGAATTACAATTCGTACAATATGTTACGAATGTGGACACCCCTTCAAATTTGTGGATTAGACTATTTCAGCCACACCCATTGCTGACAAGTGTATAAAATCGAGCACACAGCCATGCAATATCCATAGACAAACATTGGCAGTAGAACAGCCCTACTGAAGAGCTCAGTGACTTTCAACGTGGCACCGTCATAGGATTGCACCTTTCCAACAAGTCAGTTCGTCAAATTTCTGCCCTGCTAGAGCTGCCCTGGTCAACTGCAAGCTGTTATTGTCAAGTGGAAATGTCTAGGAGCAACAAAGGCTCAGCCGTGAAGTGGTAGGCCACACAATCTCAGAGAACGGGAGCGCTGAGTGCTGAAGCGCGTAGATAAAAATCATCTGTTCTCGGGTTGCAACGCTCACTACCGAGTTCCAAACTGCCCCTGGAAGCAATGTCAGCACAATAACTGTACGTCGGGAGCTTCATGAAATGGGTTTCCAGGCCGAGCAGCCGCACACAAGCCTAAGATCACCATGCGCAATGCCAAGCATCGGCTGGAGTGGTGTAAAGCTTGCCACCATTGGACTCTGGAGCAGTGGAAACGTGTTCTCTGGAGGGATGAATCATACTTCACCATCTGGCATTCCGACGGACAAATCTAGGTTTGGCAGATGCCAGGAGAACTCTACCTGCCCAAATGCATAGTGTCAACTGTAAAGTTTGGTGGAGGAGGAATAATGGTCTGGGGATGTTTTTCATGGTTCGGGCTAGGCCCCTTCGTCCCAGCCAAGGGAAATGTTAACACTATAGCATACAATGACATTATAAATGATTCTGTGCATCCAACTTTTTGGGGAAGGCCCTTTCCTGTTTCAGCATGACAATTCCCCTATGCACAAAGAAATCATTGGTCGAGATTGGTGTGGAAGAACTTGACTGGCCTGTCAGTCTGTTAAGCCCTGACCTTAACCTCATCGAACTTACTTTGGGATCAATTGGAACGACGACTGTGATCCAGGCCTAATCCCCCAACATCAATGCCCAACCTCACTTATGTTCCAACATCTAGTGGAAAGCCTTCCCAGAAGAGTGGAAGCTGTTAATGCAGCAAAGGGGGCACCAACCCCATGATTTTGGAATGAGTTGTTCGACCAGCAGGTGTCCACATACTTTTGGTCATGTAGTGTCTATAGTGTATGTTACAAATTCCAATTTGTTGTGACTGACGTTAGCTAACACTAATGTTGACTTATGTTAGCTTGGCTATGGGATAGGGTTAGGGTTAGATAACTTGTTAAGTAGTTGCAAAGTAGCTAAAAAGTAGTAAGTCAAATCAAACTTTATTTGTTACATGCGCCGAATACGACAGGTTTAGACCGTGAAATGCTTACGTACAAGCCCTTAATCAACAATGTAGTTCAAGAAAGAGTTAAGAAAATATTTACCAAATAAAACAAAACAATTCTAAAAAGAAACACAATAAAATAACAAGGCTATATACAGTGTACAGGGGGTACCGGTACCGAGTCCATGTGCGGGGGTACAGGTTAGTCGAGGTCATTTGTGCATGTAGGTTGGGATAAAGTGAATATGCATAGATAATAAACAGCGAGTAGCAGCAGTGTAAAAACAAATTAAAAATCAAATTAAATAGGGTTGCCATTTGATGAATTGTTCAGCAGTCTTATGGTTTGGGGGTCCTAGACTTGGCGCTCCGGTACCACTTGCCGTGCGGTAGCAGAGAGAACAGTCTATGTCTTGGGTGACTGGAGTCGTTGACAATTTGTTGGTCTTTTCTCTGACACAGCCTAGTATATAGGTCCTGGATGGCAGGAAGCTTGGCCCAAGTGATGTACTGGACCTTACACACTACCCTCTGTAGCGCCTTACGGTCAGATGCCGAGAAGTTGCCACACCAGGCAGTGATGCAACTGGTCAGGATGCTCTCGATGGATCTGGATACCGATGCCAAATCTTATGGAGAGGGGAAAGGTGTTGTTGTGCCCTCTTCACGACTCTCAGTGTGTTTGGACCATGATAGTTCGTTGGTGATGTCTCCACTACAGCCCCATCGATATTAACGGGGGCCTGTTCGGCAAGCTTTTTCCTGTAGTCCACAATCAAATCCTTTGTCTTGCTCACATTGGGTGAGAGTTTGATGTCCTGGCACTACACTGCCAGGTCTCTGACCTCCTCCCTATAGGTCGTCTCATCATTTTTGGTAATCAGGTCAACCACTGTTGTGTAGTCAGCAAACTTAATAATGGTGTTGGTGTCGTGTTTGGCCACGCAGTCGTGGGTGAACAGGGAGTATAGGAAGGGACTAAGAGCACACCCCTGAGGGGCCCCAGTGTTGAGGATCAGCGTGGCAGACGTGTTGTTGCCTACCCTCACCACCTGGGGGAAGCCCGTCAGGAAGTCCAGGATCCAGTTGCAGAAGGAGGTGTTTAGTCCCAGGGTCCTTAGCTTAGTGATGAGCTTTGTGGGCACTATGGTGTTGAATGCTGAGCTGTAGTCAATATAACAGCATTCTCACATAGGTGTTATTTTTGTCCAGGTGGGAAAGGGCAGTGTGGAGTGTGATTGAGATTGCGTCATCTGTGGATCTGTTGGGGTGGTATGCGAATTGGAGTGGGTCTAGGGTATCCGGGATGATGGAGTTGATGTGAGCCATGACCAACCTTTCAAAGCACTTCATGACTACCGACATAGTGCTACGGGGTGGTAATCATTTAGGCAGGTTACCTTCGCTTCCTTGGGCACAGGGACTATGGTGGTTTGCTTGAAAAATGTACTGTAGGTATTACAGACTCTGTCAGAGAGAGGTTGAAAATGTCAGTAAAGACACTTTCCATCATTTTCAATTATGAAAATAATCATGGCCTCTAAACCTTCAAGCTGCATACTGGACCCTATTCCAACTATACTGAAAGAGCTGCTTCCTGTGCTTGGCCCTCCTATGTTGAACATAATAAACGGCTCTCTATCCACCAGATGTGTACCAAACTCACTAAAAGAAGCAGTAATAAGGCCTCTTGAAAAAGCCAAACCTTTACCCAGAAAATATAAACTATCGGCCTATATCGAATCTTCCATTCCTCTCAAAAATGTTTGAAAAAGCGGTTGCGCAGCAGCAACTCACTGCTTTCCGGAAGACAAACAATGTATACGAAATGCTTCAGTCTCGTTTTAGACCCCATCATAGCACTGAGACTGCACTTGTGAAGGTGGTAAATTACCTTTTAATGGCATCAGACCGAGGCTCTATATCTGTCCTTGTGCTCCTAAACCTTAGTGCTGCTTTTGATACCATCGATCACCACATTCTTTTGGAGATATTGGAAACCCAAATTGGCCTACACGGACAAGTTCTGGCCTGGTTTAGATCTTATCTGTCGGAAAGATATCAGTTTGTCTCTGTGAATGGTTTGTCCTCTGACAAATCAACTGTAAATTTCGGTGTTCCTCAAGGTTCCGTTTTAGGACCACTATTGTTTTCACTATATATTTTACCTCTTGGGGATGTCATTTGAAAACATGATGTTAACTTTCACTGCTATGCGGATGACACACTGCTGTACATTTCAATGAAACATGGTGAAGCCCCAAAAATGCCCTCGCTAGAAGCCTGTGTTTCAGACATAAGGAACTGGATGGCTAAATACTTTCTACTTTTAAACTTGGACAAAACAGAGATGCTTGTTCTAGGTCCCAAGAAACAAAGAGATCTTCTGTTGAATCTGACAATTAATCTTGATGGTTGTACAGTCGTCTCAAATAAAACTGTGAAGGACCTCGACGTTACTCTGGACCCTGATCTCTCTTATGACGAACATGTCAAGACTGTTTCAAGGACATCTTTTTTCCATCTACGCAACATTGCAAAAATCAGAAACTTTCTGTCCCAAGATTATGCAAATTACTCTATGCTTTTGTTACTTTTAGGTTAGACTACTGCAATGCTCTACTTTCCGGCTACACGGATAAAGCACTAAATAAACTTCAGTTAGTGCTAAGTACGGCTGCTAGAATCCTGACTAGAACCCAAAAATTTGATCATATTACTCCAGTGCTAGCCTCCCTACATGGGCTTCCTATTAAGGCAAGGGCTGATTTCAAGGTTTTACTGCTAACCTACAAAGCATTACATGGGCTTGCTCCTACCAATCTTTCTGATTTGGTCCTGCCGTACATACCTACACGTATGCTACGGTCACAAGACGCAGGCCTCCTAATTGTCCCTAGAATTTCTAAGCAAACAGCTGGAGGCAGGGCTTTCTCCTATAGAGCTCAATTTTAATGGAATGGTCTGCCTACCTATGTGAGAGACGCAGACTGGGTCTCAACCTTTAAGTCTTTACTGAAGACTCATCTCTTCAGTGGGTCATATGATTGAGTGTAGTCTGGCCCAGGAGAGTGAAGGTGAACGGAAAGGCTCTGGAGCAACGAACCGCCCTTGCTGTCTTTGCCTGGCCGCATCCCCTCTCTCCACTGGGATTCTCTGCCTCTAACTCTATTACAGGGGCTGAGTCACTGGCTTACTGATGCTCTTTCATGCCGTCCCTAGGAGGGGTGCGTCACTTGAGTGGGTTGAGTCACTGATGTGATCTTCCTGTCTGGGTTGGCACCCCCCCTTGGGTTGTGCCGTGGCGGAGATCTTTGTGGGCTATACTCGGCCTTGTCTCAGGATGGTAAGTTGGTGGTTTAAGATATCCCTCTAGTGATGTGGGGGCTGTGCTTTGGCAAAGTGGGTGGGTTTATATCCTTCCTGTTTGGCCCTGTCCGGGGGTATCCTCGGATGGGGCCACAGTGTCTCCTGACCCTTCCTGTCTCAGCCTCCAGTATTTATGCTGCAGTAGTTTATGTGTCGGGGAGCTATGGTCAGTTTGTTATATCTGGAGTACTTCTCCTGTCTTATCCAGTGTCCTGTGTAAATTTAAGTATGCTCTCTCTAATTCTCTCATTCTCTCTTTCTCTTGGAGGACCTGAGCTGCCAGAGCCGCCTTCCTGTCCGAAGCTGCCAGAGCCACCCTCCTGTCCGGAGCTGCCAGAGCCGCCCTTCTGTCCGGAGCTGCCAAAGCCGCCCGTCTGTCCGGAGCTGCCAGAGCCGCCCGTCTGTCCGGAGCTGCCAGAGTCGCCCTTCACTCCGGAGCTGCCAAAGTCGCCCTTCACTCCGGAGCTGCCAGAATCGCAGCCCCTCAGTCCAGAGGCACCCCTCAGTCCAGTGGCGCCCTCTACAAGGGTCTTCAGTCCATGGCCCGCTGCGGGGTCCACGTCCCGCACCTGAGCTGCCGCCGTAGGAAGGCTCACCCAGACTCCCCCCTTTAGAGTCAGGTTTTGCACCTGTTTTTGGGAGGGGGGTTTACTGTTACGCCCTGGCCATAGAGAGGCTTTTTATTCTCTATTCTGGTTTGGCCAGGGTGTGACTAGGGTGGGCGTTCTATGTTATTTTTTATATGTTTTTCTATTTCTTTGTTTTATGGTTCTCAATCAGGGACTGTTTGTCGTTGTCTCTGATTGAGAACCATACTTAGGTAGCTCTTGCCCACATGGGTTTTGTGGGTAGTTATTTTCTGTTTAGTGTGTTTTGCACCTGACAAAGCTGTTTCGGTTGTTATTTTGTTACTTGTTATATTTAGTGTTCAGTTTAATAAATAACATGAACACGTACCACGCTGCACCTAGGTCCTCACCTTCTTCAAGCCACGACAGGCGTTACAATTTGAACATCTTGGCCATGTTCTGTTATAATCTCCACCTGGCACAGCCAGAAGAGGACTGGCCACCCCCCATAGCCTCGTTCCTCTCTAGGTTTCTTCCTAGGTTTTGGCCTTTCTAGGGAGTTTTTCCTAGCCACCGTGCTTCTACACCTGCATTGCTTGCTGTTTGGGGTTTTAGGCTGGGTTTCTGTACAGCACTATGAGAAATCAGCTGATGTACGAAGGGCTATATTAATAAATTTGATTTGATTTTGATTTGCCAGTTGGTCCGTGCATGCTTTGAGTACACGTCCTGGTAATCCATTTGGCCCTGCGACTTTGGGAATGTTGACCCGTTTAAAAGTTCTTGTTCACATTGGCTACCGAGAGCGTGATCACACAGTTGTCCTGAACAGCTGGTGCTCTCATGCATGCTTCAGTGTTGCTTGCCTCGAAGCGAGCATAAAAAAGGCATTTAGCTCGTCTGTTAGGCTCGCGTCACTGGGCGACTCTCGGTTGAATTTCCCTTTGTAGTCCGTAATAGTTGTCAAGTCCTGCCACATCCGAGGAGAGTCAGAGCCAGTGTAGTAGGATTCAATCTTAATCCTGTAAGTAATTAGCTAAAAAGCAAACGTTGTCCATGATGAGATTCAAATAAGCAACCTTCAGGTTGCTAGACTTTCATGTTATACGCCCACCAATCCACCCCAACTAAGTAACCTTCTGTAACCATACCAAACGTAACATATCATACTAATTTGAGTGTTCCGGATTTACATTTACATTGTTACGTCTAGTGTACGAGACTAGGCTGCCTCTGTCTACACATCCTGACTGTGTAAATTACCATATTATTTTCTATTCTGTTACTCATAACAATACAGTGATCAAACACATTTGTGAACAGACAAACACTGTAGATTTAATCAAATATTCTAAGAAGCTACACTAAAGCTCACACATTTGAAAACTACCCTTCAGGATAGAAAGTCTACCAAGCACAGGCCGCGTTATTTCATATGCCTCCAAATGACTTTGTCAGTCTTTACGCATATGACAGGTCCTTACATTTGAGGGTTGATATTGGCATTCAGAGCGCACATTGTTCCTCGGTTGCTAGGAAGTTCCTGTTTCTCTTTTTTCTTTTAGCCGAGTCTCCTGCTGTTCTCAGACCTTTTGCATATTCTTTATGTAAAGTATCCAGACCCTGGTCACTTAGCAACCACTTTTATTGTATTAATACTTTCTTCCTGTGTTGTCAGTGCAAGCTGAACCAGTGGCGGTTCTGGGGGGGCAGTTTCAGGACTGTGATATCACAATGACCTCTAACAGTTACTTGGATCCTTCGACATCAGTTTATTTTAATAAAAAGTGGTAAATGACCTTTTAATGGCATCAGACCGAGGCTCTGCATCTGTCCTCGTGCTCCTAGACCTTAGTGCTGCTTTTGATACCAAGTTCTGCCAGCCTGAACTTGGCCACCATAAGAAGCAAAGGTTTTATCCGTCCTCATTATTCACATCAGGTTGACCCATGGAACTTGAAGCTGCCTGATTTCTCTCCTAAACTCTACACATCTCTGAGTGTCAAAAGACAAAGAAAAATACACACCAACCTTTACTGACACTTGCCTCCAGTGAGACAGCCTTCAGAGTGGACAGATTTACCCCAAACATTCTAATTTCTGAGATTGACCAGAATAAAATAAAAAGCACTGCCAAAGTTCAGCACATCATACAGACCTCCTGGCTCTTCAGAATCCAAGCTGATGTTCGTTAAAACAGGGAAATACTCTCCTGTGGCCTACAAGAACCCCAAACCACATAACTTTAGACCGGTATGGTGCTGGAACATAACATAACACCTTCCTTACATGTTCTTTGTGATTTCCATGATCTGTGCAAAATACTGGTACTAAATTCTTACTGTGTATGATTCCAACACAAGATGGCGACAAATATGTTGAAAAACGTTTTGCCCTGAAACATTTCCTTTCAGCTTGCTGATGACATGCCAAATATAGTTACTGCAGCTGAAAGGGATTCTGGTCACTTGAACTTCAAATCTCAGCACCTGAGTATAAGTAAGTCAGCTTTCCTGAATATTGGTGCGTAGCCACCGCTCTATTACTGTAATCAGACAATTTCCTAAGCATCAACCATTTTGTGCTTACTCATGACATAAGCAGTCCATGGCCTTTTATCAAAACTATGCCTACATTACACAGCAAACTCAGCAATATCCGGCCAACTGTGACACTGGTTTCCATTCTACTCCAGTTAGGCTGACCAGATCGGACACAGACACTTATAAGGGAACCTTCGGGGAAGATGGACACCTAAATGGGAGGCCAGGCTCACACTCCCTAAATTGCCCTGGCACCCAAAACCTGCCTCCTACACTGTGAGTGGGCTGGTTTATGCCCAGCCTGGCTATAGGCTCCACACCATTTTAATTCAATGCTTTCATGCTACTTTAGGCCAGTAGCGTGAGTGTTGAATTGGTGAGTTACCAAGTTATTATGCTGTTTAACCCAAAAGTGCTAAAACAAAACCATTTCCCCACCCGCCACTGTTTTGGTAAAAAGCTTAGGGCTGGAGAGATGTAACCACTCAAATTCATAGGCAGAGATATCGACGCAAAGATTGACCACCCATGATATCAAAATTATTGTTTTAACTACATGTTAAGGCTATACAGTTTAGGATCATCTTTCCACCATTAAAAAGCCTAGAGCATAAGGCAAACCCATAATAAATATAGTATCTTCTGCTTCAAGTTTAAATATACATTTTCTGAAATATTGTCTTCTTCTCAGAGACACAGGCACATACGCGCGGAGTGTACAGTGCTTTCATGGACAGAGTAGAGGAATAGATCTCCAGCTCTTGGAAAACTGGCTGACACTTTGACCTCCTAAATCGTCTATGGAGTCCACAGCTGTGCAGTGATATGTGCATCGGCTCCCCTAAAATTTCCAGTGTGTTAAGCCAGACAATATGTTCTAATCTGGGTGTGTGAAAGACATGGCTGAAATACGAAATACTTGCATTCACAGAAAGAAATCATGTAGGCTATAACCTAATGAAAATACTTCAAGGTATCATGAAAATACAATAGTTCATTGCAAAACAATTGCCCTTGCCATGACTCTTTTTGAAATATGTCAGTTTTTTTTATATAATTCGAAATTCTGAAGCATCGGAATTAATGCTGCTCATTATCTCACACTTCCAGTTGTATCATGACAAATTTGTGTACCATTTATGTTAACGTAGTCTGTCCAAGAGAGATTAGAGAGCAGCCACACTAATTTCAGAAACTGGAACCAAATTATTGCAAATGTTTGTTCATGTTACTAGCGATTACAAGCACATTCCTATTGCTAAACATGCCCCACATTTGTAGGCTATATAAAAGTTCACATTCGAGAAAAAAGTGATGTATATTTAGAAGTTGTAGCCTACACATTGTATTCCTGACCTGGGGGTGTCAGATCTCGTCAAGGAGATGTGGGTGTGGAGTCAGAGGAGGGTAGCGTGTGGGCCCACCTGATCAATCTATCACGAACACCAAGTGGGACATACCTCCGACCCGATGGACACTGAGGTGGAGGAGGTTCTAACCGAGACGCCCGCTCGATGTCCGCGTCCACCTCCCACCCCACCGGTGCCACCAGACAAGAGGCCGGAAGTATGGGTGTGGGATCAATGGGCCGCTCCTCGGTATCTAGACGGGACAGAGCGTCGGCCTTCACGTTACGGGAACCTGGTCTGTAGGAGATAGTGAAGCCAAATCTGGTAAAAAACATCGCCCACCTTGCTTGACGGATGTACTCCCGGTTACGGTGGTCAGTCCAGATGAGAAAAGAGTGTTTCACCCCCTCAAGCCAATGTCTCCACACTTTCAGAGCTTTGACCAGAGCCAGCAACTCCCGATCCCCCACATCATAGTTTTGCTCCGCCGGACTGAGTTTCCTCGAAAAGAAAGCGCAGGGGCGAAGCTTCGGGGGCGTGCCCAAGCGCTGTGATAGCACGGCTCCAACACCAGCTGCGGACGTGTCCTCCTCCACTACGAATGGCAAAGAGGGATCCGGATACGCCAATATGGGAGCGTCGGTAAACAACGCCTTCAGATGACTAAAAGCTCTGTCCGCCTTCGCCGACCACCGCAAACGCACCGGCCCCCCCTTCAGCAGTGAGGTAATGGGAGCAGCTACCTGCCCGCTTTGCGGCCCGGATAAACCTCCGGTAGTAATTGGCAAACCCTAAAAACCGCTGCACCTCCTTTACCGTGGTCGGACTCTGACAATTTACACACGGCAGCAATGCGGTCACACTCCATCACCACCCCAGATGTGGAAATGCGATACCCCAGGAAAGAGGTGCAGGTACTTGGGCGACTCTTGGAGCATGACCTGTACGTCAAGGCCGAGAAATGCGTGTTCTCCAAACAAGTCGTCTCTTTCCTGGGGTATCGCGGAATAGATCAGTATGTCATCGATGTAAACCACTACACCCTGCCCGTGCAGGTCCCTGAGAATCTTGTCAGCAAAGGATTGGAAGACGGCTGGAGCAGGTACTAATAATGGCCAGATGTGGTACTAAACACAGTTTTCCACTTATCTCCATCCTGGATTCGCACCAAGTTATATGCGCTCCTAAGATCCTGTTTTGTGAAGAAGCGTGCTCCGTGGAATGACTCCACCGCCGAAGCGATGAGAGGTAGTGGGTAACTGAACCCCACTGTGATGGAATTTAGACCTCTATAGTCAATGCACGGACGCAGACCTCCCTCCTTCTTTTTCACAAAAAAGAAACTTGAGGAGACAGGTGATGTGGACGGCCGAATGTACCCCTGTCCCAGAGATTCGGTAACGTATGCCTCCATAGCCACCGTCTCCTCCTGTGACAAGGGATACACATGACTCCTGGGAAGTGCTGCGTTTACCTGGAGGTCTATCGCGCAATCCCCTCGTCGATGTGGTGGTAATAGGGTCGCTCTCTTTTTACAGAAGGCGATATGCAAAACGGCATATTCGGGGGGGATGCACACGGTGGAGACCTGGTCTGGACTCTCCACCGTCGTTGCACCGATGGAAACTCCCACACACCTACCTGAGCACTCCTCTGACCACCCCTTAAGAGCCCCCTGTTTCCATGAAATGTTAGGATTGTGATAAGCCAACCAGGGAATACCCAGCACCACTGGAAACGCAGGAGAATCAATGAGGAAGAGACTAATCCGCTCCTCATGACCCCCCTGCGTCACCATGTCCAGCGGAACCGTGGCCTCCCTGATCAACCCTGACCTATCTAGGGCGTGCACGGGGAAGGGTTGGTCTATCTGCACCAAGGGAATCCCTAACTTACGCGCAAAACCGCGGTCCATAAAACTCCCCGCTGCGCCTGAATCGACTAGCGCCTTATGCTGGGAATGAGGGGAAAACACAGGAAAGGAAATCAACACAAACATATGACCAACAGGGGGCTCTGGATGAGCCGGGTGCTGACTCACCTGAGGTATTTGAGTCGTGCTCTGCCTGCCCTCTCGACTCCCAGATGAGCTCCTCCAGCATCGGTCAGCAGTGTGTCCTCTCCGACCACAGCTGGTGCAGGAGGAGACTCCTCCTCCGGTGGCCCTACCAGCAGCACCCCCTAACTCCATGGGTGTCGGAGCAGGAGAGCTGGGAGGTGGAACGAACAGACCCTGATCAGGACTCCCGCGAGCTGCCAACAGGTTGCCCAGCCTGATGGACATGTCGAGTAGCTGGTCCAGTGAAAGAGTGGTGTCCCAACAGGCTAGCTCCCTGCGGACGTCCTCCTGTAGGCTACACCTATAATGGTCCATCAGGGCCCTGTCATTCCACCCCGCGCCGGTGGCCAGGGTCTGGAACTCCAGCGCGAAATTGTGCGCTCCTCGTCTCCTGCCTTAGGTGAAACAGCCGTTCACCCGCCGCTCTACCTTCTGGTGGGTGATCAAACACCACCCGGAAGCGGCGGGTGAACTCTGGGTAATGGCTCCTTGCCGAGTCCTGGCCCTCCCAGACCGCGTTGGCCCACTTCAGAGGTTTACCCGAAAGACAGGAGACGAGGACGTTAACACTCTCCTCTCCTGAGGGGGACGGGTGAACGGTCGCCAGGTAAAGCTCCAGCTGGAGCAGGAACCCCTTACACCCGGCAGCCGTTCCATTGTAGTCCCTCGGGAGAGCGAGCCGAATCCCGGGCCAGACGCCGCCGGAGAAGGTGGTGGTGCAGGCTGGAGAGTGGCTGAAGACGAGGTAGGGAGGCCGCTCCTTTCCCGTCTCTCCATTCTCGTCAGCACCTGATCCATCGCTGTCCCCAAACGGTGTAATACCGCGTTTGCTGTTGCACCCGCTCTTCCGGGATGGGCGCGTCCGCTCCTGCTGACTACATTTCATAATTGGTGCGGGATTCTGTCAGATCTCCCCAAGGAGATGTGGGTGTGGAGTCAGGCGCAGGAGAACCGAGTTCCAAAGAAAGGGCGTTTGATTTTAACAAGCTCAAAAGGAAAACCAACAGGACTCAGGGCTATAGAAGATACACTGGAAAAATCCCCACTCAGACACAGTCCAGGGAAAACCCCCCCGTAGAACAAGAGCGAAATAAAACGCACCCCAACCTCACTGACAGCGAAAAATAATCCCGCACAAAACCCCAAAGGAAATGTCGAATTAAATCCCCCCCCCTAATTAACCAAAGTGAAACCAGGTGAACACAAAACAGACATAACCAAAAGAAAAGGAAAAGGGATCAGTGGCAGCTAGTAGGCCATCGACGACGACCGCCGAGCGCCGCCCGAACAGGGAGAGGAGCCACCTTCGGTGGAAGTCGTGACAGGGGGGTATATTACAAAGCAGCATCAACTTTTATAAGCAACCAGAAATAACTTGGTTTTATGGTTAATAAAAATACATTTTTATTGGTTTGTTAAATCAATTAGACCATGCCCATGTCAAGCTCATCTTTCTACAAAATAAAAAGTTATCAGAATATTTAGACAAGTTAACTGGCTAACTCCGTAATCCTGTTTTGAAGTATACCCACAGAGTTTCTAAACCTTGTTATAAACTGGGTGGTTCGAACCCTGAATGCCGATTGGCCCAAAAATATTTTTACTGTTGTAATTACGTTGGTAACCAGTTTATAAAAGCAATAAGGCACCTTGTGGCATATGGCCAATATATCACGGCTAATGGCTGAATCAAGGCACTCCGCAGGCCAGTAAACAAAAGGTCGCTGGTTTGAATCCCCAAGCTGACTGGGTAAAATATCAGCTAGGCACTTAACCCTAATTGCTCCTGTAAGTTGCTCTGGATAAGAGTGTAAGACGTTGTGCTTTAGAACAGCCCTTAGTTGTGGTATATTGGCCATATACCCCTCTGCACCAGACTGTGGATATACTGACAAGATACATGTCCCTTTGCCCTAACAAAACAGTTGTCCACAAAGCAGCACGGAGGGCTGTCTAACTCCAACCTATCCTTTCTTTGAATTGGTGGATACATCTAATTATTGTAATACTTAAAAAAAATATTTGATTAGGGTCATTGATGTCTTCTGTTAGTGTTCAAATACTGGAGAGTTGAGACCAAATCACGGACGCTGGACAGAGTGGATTTCAGTTGTAACGAAAGACAGTTTTAATGAGTCAGAGATATCTTGTCCCGCAGTTTTACGTGCACGGACCTAGTTCACATAACTCGGCAAGGAGCCAGGTGAAAAAGAGGCCTATACAATGGTTACATACATTTTTATACATAGAATAAAGTAGGTGGAGTCTTGTCGTTTCGGTCTTCTTGACTGGTCGGAGGGTTGGAGGCGGGCCTTGCTCTAGCCAGAGCTGGCCCCATTGGTGCACAGCAAAAGTTCTTTGCTCTTGGGACCGGCCAGTTAGAGGGAGATGAGATGTGTGTTTATATAAGGAAGAGGGGGTCAGTCTTCTGGCTGGGTGTATGTGTTCTTACGACGGAATGTCTTTGTTTATATGAGCTATGTGTATGAATATTTATATAACACAACCGCCTGTATTCTAATGGAGAGAGATGCAATGCTACTAGCCTCACGATTGAGTATGCATAGCCATCTCGAGACAACTCCAATATAAAAAGTTTGTTTGTTTTTTCAAAGTTGCCGGGATGTCACGTGTCCTACTTATATCAGTACACTCATGACAACTTAAGCACTACAAAACTTATATTTGATCAAATAAACCTCATAGCAAATAACCTCGTAGCAAATAAGTCTTACATTTTTTGTTGTTGACTAAATTCGACACTCCATACAAAAACTCCTTGCTTGGTGAGCGAAACAACGAAAAAACGCCACCTGCTGTATGTAGGGAGGCAGATTTTCCGCCGAGTTGGGCCTAACTTTCTCTTCCTGTACTCACCAACATATCTTTCTGCGTTGAATATGTATGTGATATTATGTCCTGATGTGTTGAAATGTATTATGTATTTGCTAGTTATATTGAAACGAGTGAAGTATTGATTAGGCTATTGAGTGAGATATTTATTTAAATTGAGGAAATACCTGTTTATGTGCATTTTGGTTTATCCCAGTGTTAAGGGTTGTGCTATTCTTTTAACTTTATTAGCCTCAGGTGGCTCATTTTCGTGAAAACTTAGGCTGGAATGGCATGTTGTCCCAGTTGGAGCTCTGCTAAACTCACCTGTGTGCGGAATTATCGGCACTCTGCCTGCCTAAAATGGAGCTAACCTTCTGCACCTGTACATACATTCCACCATTTTCGGCATTTTGCCCCTGATTCCGTCTGACTCCTTCTCCGTAGCCCCCTGACAAGACGGTCAGTGCTATCGGGGATCCCTGGGACGTCCCTAACCCATACCTTCACAATTTTAAATGTAAACTCCAATGAGTCGCTATTCATAAAAACTTAGGCTACCGTATTTATTATGAAATAAAATTACTATAACATGTATCATATATAATGAACATTATTTCAATAGATACCGGCGCAGGATTATAATTTATACAATTAATTCTATGAATATTCTCATTATAAAATCAGTACGCGTGGGATACATTTTGTACTATTGACCAATCATTTTGAAAGTAAACAGATAAGGACGCATCATGGGGCGGCGCTGTTTAGCGTGCAGTAAAATCCAAACCAAAGCACATGCGACACGAACACAGCAACAAAAAAAACGGTAAATTAGGAATTTTTTGTAGTTCAATAAGTTGTTTATTTTAATACATTCGTATCACTAACTATTTTGTGACTTTTCTTTTACTATTTGTTTCTTTTACTTCGACTTTTTACGAATATAGGCTTACATAATGCTTGGCTTGCTATGTTATGTTAATAACCATTTGTAATGATTATGTTTAGACTTTGACCTAGCCTACTATCAGATACGTTTTATTATAGGCATTGTTCATGTTGCATTGTATTGTGTAACGATAAGTATAATAAATCTATTGGCTAGAATAATGACGTTACAGCAACAGGTGATGGGCGTGGTTTGAATGGATACATTATTGATGGACTTCTCCTTAAACCAATCGGTTGCTAGAACATGAGGGGCGTTTTCCACAAATTGCACTGCAGTATTCTTCTATGGGAATGAAACCGTATAGTAAAATAATAGACCGCTGCTGACCGCGCGACAGTCATCGGAAGCCCTGGATTGTGAGCAATGGAAAACATGTTACTGGACCTCGTGAACACAGATCCGCATATTCAGAGTGGATAGATGTAAGTGATGCCCTTGCACGAAAATGTCTGGCTGAACGGAACGGTTGTAGCCTATGATAAAGATTCATGCCCCAATTTGAGAGCCTGGTTTCACGTCAAGTGACGTTCCTGGCTGTCAGCATCTGTATGCCTATCGACTTTATATTCATTTACGCGCCTATCCTTGGAAATAGGTTTGTGCATTGCTGCCGCCCAAAATTCAAGTGTGTAGTTTACCTTGACAAACGTCCGGTATTTCTGCATGGTATTTTCATTTGAGCCTATATAATTCGGGGTGTCTAGTGAATGTCATATGCCCTCAATAAGTGAAAAACACCTGGATGACTGATTTGATCACTTTTATGTCATCTATAGGTTTTCTGTGCCGATTTTAAGTTTGTGGTAGACTTATATTTGTCTGATTTTTGCTTGGCTAAAGTAATATTTGTTTTGTTTTTAGGTCACTGCTGCAATCCAATTTGAATATAATTAGTGCCAATCATCGTTGTTGGAGAAGTGGACCATCCCTTTTATTCCACCTGTTGTTCCCCACATGAGAAAAGATGGGGAATAGATTATCTGAACCACAGACCTTCCTCTCGAGAATCCCCTTCTTTCAGTCGTTCCATATTGCCATTTTGGGACTGGACTCTGCAGGTAAAACGACTGTCCTGTACAGGTTGCAGTTCAATGAGTTTGTCAACACAGTGCCTACCAAAGGCTTCAACGCAGAAAAGGTCAATGTGTCTTTGGGCGGCCACAGGATGGTGACCTTCCATTTCTGGGACGTGGGTGGTCAAGAGAAGTTGCGTCCATTGTGGAAGTCATACACACGCTGTACCGATGGAATTGTATTCGTGGTGGACTCTGTAGATACCGAACGCATGGAGGAGGCTAAAACAGAGCTCCATAAAATCGCCAAGACCGGAGACAACCAGGGAGTGCCACTGCTGGTGGTGGCTAACAAGCAAGACCTGAGACACTCTCTGAGCCTGGCGGAGATTGAAAAGGCGCTAGCGTTGAAGGAACTGGGCCCTGGCACGCCTTGGCACCTGCAGCCCACCTGTGCCATCATAGGAGACGGACTGAAAGATGGCATGGAGAGACTCCATGACATGATCCTTAAACGGAGAAAAATGCTCCGCCAACAGACGAGAAAGAGATGATCAAGCAGTGAACTGAATCTCTTGTTTTAAATGAAGGACAAAATGAGATGTTCTCGCACCTGGGTGGATATAGGAATTCTCCCATAGGCTCGGCACACTGAGTTGTATCAGTCAATGTTAAACTGTAGGTTCTCGTGTCTCAGACAGCAAACTCTCTTGCTTCATCTTCAGTATTTGTTCCTTTTTAGTGGTTGAGAAAGCACTATGAAGGTAAAGGATTTGTGGTTTATGATTTTATATAGGAATTTAAGTTGTCGTTACAAAGAAGGGTTTTGATCCTTGGTAGTAGACCATTAGTAATGGCTACTTCAGAATTGAACACCAAAAATGACAAGTTTGATGAACAGAAAAAATAAGTCACTTTTCTTTACAAAGGTTAGTGGAAGGACAACAAAGGGAACCTTTGAACCTTGTAAAGAGTGCCTAAGCTACTTTTTAATGTTGTACCTTTTTGTATTTTTTTTTACAGTTTTCTTTCTTTCTCAAAAGGAAGGTACGGTCTTGCGCTTCTTGTCTGTCTAGTGTACCTCTGTTTGTTTGTTAATGCACTTTCAATTACTTTTTGATGGAGTTTACAGCCTTGAGGTTTCCCAATAGAGCTTTTTACACAAAGAGTTTAGTTGCTTCAAAAGAAGCCAACTGTACTGGGTCCCTATTGACCACATGGACAATAGATGGGATTTGTGTTTCATGTTTTCATCTTAAATAAAGCCTCTTTACAGCACTGCTTTTTTTTTGTATGAAGGATATTGCTATTTTGATTATTTGTCACTCTAATATTTTTTGAGAAGTTCTGCAGATCTGATAAACCTGATGTGATGTGTAAAATGTACAGTTGAAGTCGGAAGTTTACATACACTTAAGTTGGAGTCACTAAAACTCGTTTTTCAACCACTCCACACATTTTTTGTTAACAAACTATAGTTTTGGCAAGTCCGTTAGGACATTTAATTTATGCGTGACAAAAGTATTTTTTTCAGCAATTGTTTACATACAGATTGTTTCACTTATATTTCACTGTATCACAATTCTAGTGGGTCAAAACTTTACATACACTAAGTTGACTGTGCCTTTAAACAGCTTGGACATTTTCAGAAAATTGTCATGGCTTTAGATGCTTCTGATAGGCTAATTGACATAATTTGAGTCAGTTGAAGGTGTACATGTGGATGTATTTCATGGGCTACCTTCAAACTCAGTGCCTCTTTGCTTGAGATCATGGGAAAATCAAAATAAATCAGCCAAGACCACAGAAAACAATTGTAGACCTCCACAAGTCTGGTTCATCCTTGGAAGCAATTTCCAAATGCCTGAAGGTACCATGTTCATCTGTACAAACAATAGTATGCAATTATTAACATCATTGGACCACGCAGCCATCATACCGCTCAGGAAGGAGACACGTTCCGTCTCCTAGAGATGAACGTCCTTTGGTGCGAAAAGTGCAAATCAATCCCAGAACAACAGCAAAGGACCTTGTGAAGATGCTGGAGGAAACGGGTACAAAAGTATCTATATCCACAGTAAAACGACTTCTATATCGACATAACCTGAAAGGCTGCTCAGCAAGGAAGAAGCCACTGCTACAAAACCGCCATAAAAATTCAACATTAATAGAACTGTTTGGCCATAATGACCATCGTTGTGTTTGGGGGAAAGGGGGAGGCTTGCAAGCCGAAGAACATCCCAACCGTGAAGAACGGGGGTGGCAGTATCATGTTGTGGGGGTGCTTTGCTGCAGGAGGGACTGGTGCACTTCACAAAATAGATGGCATCATGAGGAGGAAAATTATGTGGATATATTGAAGCAACATCTCCAGACATCAGGAAGTTAAAGCTTGGTCGCAAATGGGTCTTCCAAATGGACAATGACCCCAAGCATACTTCCAAAGTTGTGGCAAAATGGCTGAAGGACAACAAAGTCAAGGTATTGGAGTGGCCGTCACAAAGTCCTGACCTCAATCCTATAGAGAATTTGTGGGCAGAACTGAAAAAGTGTGCGCGAGCAAGGAGGCCTAATAACCTGACTCAGTTACACCAGCTATGTCAGGAAGAATGTGCCAAAATTCATCCAATATATTGTGGGAAGCTTGTGGAAGGCTACCCAAAGCGTTTGACCCAAGTTAAACAATTTAAAGGCAATGCTACCAAATACTAATTGACTGTATGTAAACTTCTGACCCACTGGGAATGTAATGAAAGAAACAAAAGCTGAAATAAATAATTCTCTCTACTATTATTCTGACATTTCACATTCTTAAAATAAAGTGGTGATCCTAACTGACCTAAGACAGGGCATTTTTACTAGGATTAAATGTCAGGAATTGTGTGAAAAACTGCGTTTAAATGTATTTGGCTAAGGTGTATGTAAACTTCCGACTTCTACTGTATGTCTTCAGATTCTCATATTTGAAAGAAACTGAAGTAAATCAACAATGACTTTTGGTTGCTCATGCTCACTCTTTGTACCGATAGATTATGAATCTCCCTTATTTCTCTTTCTGAAAGTAAACAAGATGGATATGATTGAGGTGATGGGGAGTGTTTACTTGCAGTGTGATTATAGGGCCTGGAGTCCTTTTATGTTTTCTGGAGCCAAGAGGATCAGCAATGCAGCAGGGCAGTCTACTCTGTGCATGCCAAGCCAGATGACATACCCTGTACAACAGGCTGGGGCTGGGGAGGCAGAGCATTTTTGTAATGGGGAGAGGCTGTTGTCACATAGCTCAGTGAAGTGATGCCTGTTGCTCACCCATCCCTTCAGAGCAATTGTAACCTTGTGCTGTAGAGCAACAGGGGGAGCACCAGTTGACCTACTAAATATAGTCCTATATTTGCCCCTGTTATTCTGTTCTTTTCCAATGCTCCACTTCTCTTTGTTAACGTGATGTATTTGACAAAATTATTAGATCTGTTTTTGTAATGGTCCTGTATGTTATAGATGCCATTTCACTGTCCTTTTCCCCCCAATTCAAATGATATTAGTAATGTTAAACCTACACCACATTTTACAATGTCTCTCTTTGATTGATATGCATCAGGTTTTAAAGAAAGACAGTACGGCCTCAGGTCCAAGATTCATTTTGAGGTGTCACTCATCTGTGTTGAACAACTCCCCAGTTTGTTTTCCAAGGAAGGAAACCCTGTTGGATTGCAGCGACATATTCCTGCTATTCCCATTTCCTGCTCTCCATTCTAGGAAAGGGAGGTAATGGGAGTGAGTGTGAGTCTGATCATGGGACTGGTCGCCCCTTATCCCTGTTTTGGCGTCCGATCCTGATACATGCCTGGTGGCAGGGTCTCTTCCTTTCATCCTCTGATGTAATTAACTAGGGATTAGGATTGGACATAGTTTTGGAAATCCTAAAACTGGTTTCCTTTCTCACACTTTGCTTTTGCTAACTCAATTATAAACTAACATGGAAAAGTAATATTCATGGCCTGTAATGGCCCGTCGTCACATGATATCCCTGTGCCCAACTAGTTTCCTGGACTTCTACTAGGCAGTGGGTTTTATTTGACCGCTTGGCCCTGGCTGAGGTCAACTCTGTGACGATAGTAAGTCCCTCTCCTCAGTGACAGGATCACTGTAGCAAAAGGCATTGTCTCACGTCTGCTCTGGCAACTGCGTGTCACGTTAGGAAGACAATTGTAGGAAAGGGGAAAACCACTCCTCATTCCACTACTCTACTAGCTAACCTTGAGATTAGAAATGTCGTGGGTTAACTCACTTTCTCAAAGGGCAATAAAATGTACATCGTCTGTCTTCTGGAGCAAGTCGGAATCAAATATTTCCTCTACCTGTGTAGTAAACATATATTTTCTCTAACTGTGTAGTAAACATATATTTTCTCTAACTGTGTATACATTTTCAAGCTGTGTACACTGTACTCAAGGGAAGTAGCAATAATGCATACTCCTCTGCTGCTCATTATGCAGGGCTATCATATCAGGATTCATCTGTCTTTTTCCTGTCTTAGCGAGCGAGTGGCCTATTTACATGTGAATTCTTCCATCGTCCTAGCAGCCTTTCTGAAAGTTGGGTGAACGGGGCCACCTGCAGGGGGGAAGAAAAGGGGAGGGAAAGAAAGACAGAGAGCTCTAGAGAAGCTTGCTCTTGCTCGTCATTGGTGTAAGGAAGCTCTCTTTCCATTAATCCTCAAGAGGCATGAAAAGAGAGACTGAGAAGAAATGAACAGGACCAGATGGGTGTGTAACATTTGGCCCCTCAAGTTTTCTGAGCAATAAAAACACTAGCAAATCAGCTCCAAGTGATTTTAATTTGGAAATCTGTTCCAAAGTATTCCCACGCATAATAGATATATGTGATCGTATACAAATGTAAGCAAGGATTGAAAGTATTATGTTTTAGTCAAATATATCATTTGGGCTTCAAATTTGCAGTCTTCAAATTATTTGTCATTATGTTCTCGCCTCCTGACTATCCGCTCAAGAAAAAAATCAGCCTGCGGCTTAATGTAGTTTATGATCTTTGGCATATAATCTTTCATTGGTCCCATAGATTAATTAATTATCCATTTATTAGGATTTCTAACTTTCTGAATCATTGTGAATATTTTCCTAGAAATTATCCATTTAATATTCTGGGTCTTGGAAGTCATGGGAAGTAAGACCAATAAACATTGTGTTATCCTTGCTGTTGTTGCTTGTGGTGATTATTTTTGATAAAATATCGCTCAGTTGGTTTGGATATCCTGCTGGCAACGCCATCACTATGAGTTAGTTCATTAGCTACTCACTGAATGTGAATGTGATTTTATTATTCCTGTCTGGGCTGTTTTGCTATGCATAGAAGTCAGTGCTGCCTGCGTGTTCATGTGATGGTATCCCCTGCCTTACCCTGTGTGGAAGGCTCTGTGATGGCATCCCCTGCCTTACCCTGTGTGGAAGGCTCTGTGAAAGGCTCATTGTCAAGGTGATGATTGCTTTGTCAACTCTTGTGTGTGACTGAGAGGGCTTGAATGTTGGCAGCTGTGATCTGAATGGGAGACTGTCAATGTGAGAGAGGGGGACACAGAGAGAGAGAGAGGTAATGTGTAGATTACTTTGTCATTCTCTGCCATTCGGGCCATACACACACACACACTATATATGTATGAAAAAACTCCCGCCAGTCTAGTCATTGTGAAGCACAAGCCTGTGAAATCTGGCTTTCGTTTCATTTGTGCATGAAGGATTAGGACAGGGGAAAACTGAAGTCCCCATAGCTTTGTAGTGGCTCCATTGTCTGGTGGCAAACGTCAGGGAAAGTTGTGACCTGCAAAAGCAAGGGTTCAACTCAAAGGACTGATTCTTTTGGTGAGGGGGATGCTGGAGAAAATATATTTTGATGGAGGCAGCTCAAATCTAAATAGGCTAGTTGTGAAGCATTTTGTTCCACTTGTTGTCTCACCAACTTGTTTACTTTGAACGATGTTTATGAAAAATGACACATTGTTTTGTCCCTCTCTGTTTTGCATAGATTTTCAAATCAGCCTGTCATAAGGATGTCGGGCCTAAAATGAAGTTGCAAACCATGAGAGGGTTCTTTTGAGAGGTTTGTGTAATGTGCCATACGATACAGAAGTTAATGCAGTTGCCCCTCCTGACTTTGTTCTTGTCTTTGTCCCATTGCATTTCATTCCTGTTCCATACAGTATGTCACTAATGCCATATCTAATGGATGTGATTGTAATCACATTGGATCATAATCTAACTGGTAAACATCAGCGTGCAGAAGAAGGTTTTGGACAACGTAACACTAATTGCTAATGTAAGTCACCGTGGATAAGAGCGTCTTCTAAGTGACTAAAATGTAATTCCATTCCAGTTGTAAGGGGTAGACATCTCAGAAATGGCTTGATTGTCAAGGTTGACATTTGGCAAGCATTTTCTATGAGACACTGTGGGGGCACCCTAATATCTGCAAGGTAATTCAACAGCCGTGCCATAAAGACTTTATAGGAGGAGTTCATTAACTACAAAGAACATTGGGATTGAATAATGGAACCAGATGCTTTTAACAGAGTCTAGGAGGGGTCGTATTGATGTTGCCCAGTCATTTACGCCCACCACCGACTGGCCAGGGGTCCTCAATCTGTTTCGATTTCCATGGCACTCAGGGATGGCCCTCACTGTAGGAGCCCTTTGCTTTCAGGCCGAGGCTCTCTGCTTCGGTACTCTGGTGTACGAATGCGCCATCTGGCCCACAGCCACATTAAAGTCAAGATAAGAGAGCAAATGATTGGGTTCAGTGGAGTCTGTTTCATGGGTCTGCACTCAAGCATACCCTTTATCTTTCTCAGTGTCTCTCTTTTGTAATGGCAGTAAGAGGAAATGTCTGGTTAATCTCTCTCACTCTGTCCTCAGCTGTCGGCATGGAGAGCTAGGAACTGTTAGTGGGCTGACAGAATCTCTGAGAAATAATTCAATTATTTTCAAACCCTTATTTTACAGGGTCAGGGCTTGATTTGTAGGCTACAGCTAGCAATTTGAACATTAGGGTTGTGTTCAGCTTTGAAGAATGTTATTTGACCAAAATGTGTGCGCTAAAGTAACTTGCAAGAATGGTCCCACTGGGCAAAGATGTCAATTCAACCTCTATTCAACATTGTTTCCATGTCATTTCAATGAAATTCAACCTGTGTGTGCCCAGTGGGGTACTTCGAATTAAGTAAATTGATCTGTTCATAGAAAAGGTTTCATGGTTGATCAGCTTAATCAGTTTTGAAACATAGCTGTTATATGTCAGGTAGTGAACCCAAATATACAATATTACAAAAGAGATGAACTACAATGATAGTGTAGGTTTCATATGAAGTAGACACGGGACGGGACCCCTTACACACGCTCTCTTTCTCTCTCTACAAGTGAAACCTCGTGGGCGGTTATTGCCCTCTGACCCCCTTAGTCATAAATCAAACTAAATTAAAGTCAGGATCCCCAGTGCGTCTGGTGCCCCACCCCTGGTAACAGAGCCTGGCCCTGCCGTTGCCCCTGCTCTCCCTCTGCATTCATCACTGCTTCTCCCTGGTGTGCTCACTCATCTGTGTCCAACACACTGGAACACTCCCATCTAGGAAGGCGCAACAGGCTGCCAGGCAGGAAACCCCTGTTATCAGGAGGAAGCAAGGGGATTCTTCTTTTCTTCAACCCAGGTTTCTTCAGATTTTCTCTCTCTCGCTGTCTCTCTCTCTGTCTCTCTCTCTGTCTCTGTCTCTCTTTCTCTGTCTCTCTCTCACTCTGATGGATCATATGGCAGCAATCTGCAGTTAAGCCTCCTATCACTTTCTCCCACCGTTTTCATGAACCCTTCACTCTCAACTCACCCCCCAAATTCTTCAAGCATTCTCCCCTGCTTGGAGTGACGGCCACATTGGAGCTATTTGTGAAATCACCACAGTACATATGTTCAAATGCTGTTTATCAATGACTGCTATTTGATAAGACACAATCAGGGTGTCGCCAAAGAATAATGGACAAGTAGCAAGTTGCTAATTAATTGAGCCAATTTAAATTGAGCGGAACAATTGCGACCTGTCCAGTGTGAAGACATCCAGTATGTTCAGTGCTTGCCTAGAAGATGCTCCATGGCATTGGGGGACGTGAAGGGTTGATAAGCTGTAGGGAAGTCCCGAGTAAAGCTGTGGTTTAATCTCCCTAGATATTTCTGATAATCCATTTTTAAAAAGGGTAATACTCTCAGTGTTACTGGTGATTTGCTACAGCCTTAGTGTGGACACATGACCCAAATGCAGCTCTCTGACACCGCTGACCGACACTTTCATGTGAATTCGACAGGTTCAGTATGTCGTACGCTGTTAGGTGTTGTTCTACGAATTAGACCCAAGGCTGTGAACACACCTTGGTTTGTCCTTGATTGCAATGAACATGCTAACCCAAGCATGAACTGTAAGAATGGGTAGATCTACAAATGCAACTACGTACAGTCAGAGGGCTGAGTGGATGGTGATTATCTTGCCTAAAGCAATTAGACTTGGCATGCTAAAATGGCCATGCATCCAACAGTTGCTGCTCTGCCAACCTGAGACACACAGAACTCCTTGTGATCATTATGGCCGTTGTTCCTGTTCCTTTCTGTGGGAAACCTTTATGATTTTCTACTGTACCAGGTGGTTCCGGTTCAATCTGTTTCCTGCTACTGCTACGGTCACAGTCTCTCTTTCCTGCGTTTACCTCTCCCCACTTCCAATACCGTAGACCTTTTCTAACGCCTTTACACAGAAGCGTTTGTATGTCTTGAATTGATGTCCACGCACATATTGGGCTTTTTTACACCCTAATTGTCACATCTGAACCGTAGAAATACAATAACTCTATTCTATTTCACGTGTTCCTTATAACCAAAGACCGATCCATTGAATGAGAGCACATCAAGACGACTCGATAAAAGTTTCACTCCTCTGTCTCTGTGAAAGGGACTTGACTCTCCGCCGTTCCATAAGAAGCTGCTCCGCCCAGGCGCCCACCATGGGATCAAACAAACAGATTCCTTTGAGCGGTACTTTGTTACAGAAATGAAAGCACAGCGATAATGACTTTGTGATGGTAGTTGAAACTCTAGCCGAGCCTCCCAGTGCCAGATCTGAGGCTGTAGACTGGAAGCTCATTAGCAGTATATCTCTCTGGCTGCATTGGCTGAACACAATGTAGCTTTGTCTCTATGCAGTCCGGGTCTTTGACACAGTGAGGCCCTGTGCTGAGAAAGACAATCCACCCTCATCAAGGGCAAGGCCAGTTCAGTACCTATCTCCCCTTGAACATGAGCTCAATAGAGATCGTAATTGTCATACAGATTCCACTAATGCAGGTGCATTTCATCCTACAAATGTGGTCACAGATGAGATAACTACAGGTGCAATACCACAATAGTGGAATCTGGTACTTCACTTGGATGATTTGGGAAGTTTTGATACCCCGCTACTAACACTTCACTTCTTCACTGGAAGGCTGGCATGCTTGTTGACGTTGATCTTGAAGTGTGGCCCACTCGCTCTGGGAACCACAATAGCCTGGCAGGTAACTGGAAAGGTTTGAATGAGAGGTAAAGTAAATGATGCAGAAACAGGAAGGCATTTGGCTAGCAGATGGCAAAAACACTAACTATCTGTCACCGGGGACAACATCCCATTCCATACTGCTTGAGGTGTTGTTTATGTTGTATTCTGAGCCGTGGACCTTAAGACAATGACAGTTGGCATCTTGATTACTCAGACAGTAAGTGTGCAAATGCTGTTATTTAATGCCAAAGTGATTCTGTTTATGTCTGTTCTCACAAACACCCAGTAAAGAATGATAATTGTATTGAGTTGGGGTCAGCAAAAACTTACAAGCCAAACCCTCTAAAACTCCATATTACTCACAAAGAACATACATGTTTGTATTTGTTGACACTTTGCTCACTGCTAAGTATTATTTGAGTTCAACTGTCTCCTTGTCCTCACAATGGACCCCTCCGGTGGGAGAAGGCATGGCGTGGGTGGCTGGTGTTGTGATTTGGACTAGCTCTGATCAGGACCGGTTTCACTAGAGCAGGTGCTTCCTTGTACAAAATCCTCACCAGCTGCAGAGCACACCGGTCACTGAAGGACAAACAACAGGCATGTGGAGAAAGGGAACTCTCTTGGCAGGAAAACCCATTGCACATAATCCCTCATCAGCCATTGTTAACATCAGCATCGCAGCGTTTCTTGTCATGTGAGGGCATACCACCGGAAGGCCCGGAGACGATCAATGATAGAAATACAGTGCCGTTTTATTTTGGCATAGAATGTGACATTGTTGTGGACTTGCTGTAAAGCCTGGAAGAAATCTTCATGGTCTGTCATGACAATAGTCAAGTCCACATTTCATCATTCCTAAACAAAGCTGCACGACCAGTATATAAGGAAGCAGTCTGATTTTGAACCACTTAGGGAAATCCCTGTCCACATACCACTCCGATTCCACACCGTCGAGCCATTTGAATATCTAGTGTGCCATCAATCGTTGCATACATTAGTGGATGGTGTCCTATTTCTGTACTGTTGCTAATGGAGAGAGGGAGAATGTGGGCTGGTTTTGTTCCCCCATCCGCTGTCCTGTCTCACAGTAGGGGGGATACCCATTCACCCTTTTCACCCTCTCTCCCCATTCTCTTTCACACTCACCCACTCTACAGGCAGAGAGACAAGCGGTGCTATAGGCTAGGGAAGTAGGCCATAACCCAGCCAATAAAACACATGTGCCCATACAGAGCACATGAGGTTGGTGGCACCTTAACTGGGGAGAAAGGGCTCTTGGTAATGACTGGAGCAGAATTAGTGGCATGGTATCAAATATGTGTTTGATGCCATTCCATTTGCTCCGTTCCGGGCCATTCTCCCCACAGCAGCCTCCACTGATGCAGAGACAGAGCTAGAGATATGTGTCCTACCTGGACTCCAATACAAAGAAAGATATTCTGAGCCTCAGGGATCCGAGGCACTCCCATGCTAGTAAAGGAAGGGGTGGAGTAAGTTTGCGTGATATTGTGATTGCAGAAAAAGATCACCTTCACACTACAACAGAGAGGTCACAATGAGGATTGTGTTACTAATCATACCCAATTGACCAACTAGCTAAACATTTGTTGAGGACTGTTTATTCGCCATGGATACGAGATGTGCTATGGTTCTCAGTTATCTAACTGGCCTTTCTCATAACGCTCAGCAAATCAACAACTTCCTCCTGGCACTTATAAGAACGAGCTTTCTCCAGAAATGGGGATGTCCTTTCTGACGGATTGCAGGAGGTCTCCCTAAATGAATGTTTGAATTATGCAGTGCAACATTTTGACAGGTCAGAGTCTAATTTCCTGTTAACCCAATCACTGGACAGATTAATGGACATTTAGATCTATGGGAATGAGGCTCTGTGGTTCACATTGTGGACATTGACCAATTGAGATCTGTCAGCTTAATGGGAAGGACAGTAAAGACAGTAGATAATAAACGATCTCAAACTGGTTTATTGCATTTTCAACACATAACAAGTCTGCCCTGTAAGTTTAAAGGATAGTCAATGCTCACAATGACTTGGTTTAGTCATTTCAGAAGCACCTCTGTGAAAACAGCCCTCCCTCTAACAGTAATGACCAGCTACACCTCGTAAGCAAACAAGACTCCATTCACTATGAGATAACCCGCCGTGACGTCGTTAAACAAACAACAGAACCTAAAAGTAATAAAACTCTTCCCAATGTTTTGTTGACGTTGCCTTACCAGTGGGTGTTAGCTTATCCACAATGGTCAAAGTCTAACTCTAAAGCCAATGTTTTGTGCCATGCAGTCTAACACAACAGTCATTACATGTAGTCATGCTAAACATTGACTCCTACAGGTACCTACCTGCCTGTGGTGCCATTCAAAGAGAATATTATACAGTAGGCCTCTGTCATTTTCAGCTTTGCCAAAATTACAGTTGTCAGTATGGTACTTTTGAGTGTAATGACCCAGGATTAGAACATCAGGTGTGTGTGTCCTGTTCTTCCCATTTATTCTACAGTTTATACATTCAGAATGTTAGTACTCGTGCATCGTTCTATAAATCATTATCACCGTGACAACCATTTCTAAGTAATCTTTTGACAATACATGATGCATTAGGTTCATCACATCTGTGGGCTACTGACTGAGCAAAACAAAGGCCACTAGACAAGACTGTAAGAAGGCCATCTTATGTGAATCAAGTGCAAAACCAGCGATGTTGAGGGTTTGGGTGTCTTCTGTTTGTTGTTGATCATTGGCTTGGTTCTGTGTGTACAGTTGCTTGCGTGACCACTTTCTCACCGAGTGTCTTTCTTTCAACAAGCAGCTCATGACGTCTGTGGATCACATGGAGGAGGACAAGTGAAAAGAAAGTCCAGGAGGGCCAGATCAAAGGAAGGAATGGAGGAGAAGGTGACAAGTGACAGTGAAAAGGAAGGGGAAGATTACTACAGAACGGAGGGAGAACGGATGAAGAAAGCAAAAGCCGCCATTGTGGCAAGATTATAAGCAAGAGAGGAGAAAACAGAGAGGAGTAAGGCGGCGATGGACAGAAAGGAACAAGAGATGGAGATGACGAGGATGAAGGAAAAGTGGGAGAAGTTCCATAAATGCGAGGAGATGGTCTTGGAGGGATTGGAAGTGGTCAGAGAAGAGAGCGAGCAGTTAAAGGAAGAGAGAGCGGATTCAGAAGGAGACAGAGAACATTCAAAAGGAGAAAAAAGGCAGATTGCGAGAGGAAGCGATGATCTGAGGAGACTAAGAGTGCAGGCGGTGTCGTACAGGCAGACGTTGGAGAAAGAGGGAGAGGAGCTCAGGGAGGAGAGGTTGATGAAGGAGCTAATGGAGATGCTACTTGAAAAGGAGTAGATGCTCAACGAGCGAGAGAAGTTTAAAGAAAAGAGAAAGATAGAGGATAAAAATGTGAAGAAGGAAAGGAAGGTCATTGACTTGGCACGTATGTTTATGAGTGAAGCGTTATAAAGGCCATCGAAAAACAGCGGAAGAAGAGAGAAAATGAAAGGGGGCCATTGAGGAGGGAGATAGAAAGGATGCTTAAAAGAGAAGGAGACAATAAAGGAGAGGAGCAAGGAGGAAGGAGGAATAGGGGCAAGAGGAGGAGAAGGCTAGGAGAAGAGCGATACGAGTTAGTCATCCCTCATTCTACTGAGCCGCAACATAAAAAATATGATTTACAGCATTAAACAAACGCAACATGAAATTCCTTAACCTTCCACTATTTTTTCTTTACATCCTTAATAGCCAGCTCTAGTTGAATGTTAAGTTAACAGTAGATTCTTAGCAAGAAATAATACTTTATTATTGTGGACGAACTATAGCATGCTAGTTGCTCTCCCTGTTTTCTGAGATATGCTTGCCTGGAACTACAATGCTTCAGAGATATAGTTTCCTGGAATTTGAGGACTTCCAATGGCGGCCTTTGTTATTGGTTGAGGTGTATAATAGCATAGTGGTGAAAGGCTGTACCAAAAGCTACATTCTACAGAGTTACAGAAGAGAGAGGTGTGAGGACTCTGTGGCTGGTACAGGCCGTGTGGGTCAGGTGGGGTGAGGGTAGGGAGTGCATTGTATTAAATCACTGCTCTGAGTTGCCCTTAATTAAGCACAGATCTAGAATAGTTTGTGCTCCCTTAATCCAGTATTTGCTTGCACGTAACGTATGACAGTGCACAAGACTGACCTTAGATCAGCAAATTACTATAGAGAGCAGTGTTTATCAGGACTTAAGTATTAGGAGTGGCACTTGTATGTGGATACTTACACCTGCACCTTAAAAATAGAAATGTTGCTTATAGCCCCAAAATGATTCATAGTGTGGGTATCAGTTATGTCTTCCCAAAATGGGCGTCAACATGTCTGCAGGCCAATCACTCCAATAGGAGGTCGATGGTCAAGTTTAGGAACAGAAATGTGTCTTTTCAGGCGATGGGAGTATGTAGGCTATACACTGAACATTCGTTATTTAGTGTATCCAGTTGAATGGATTCTATCACGATTGTCGTAAGAAGCAGACCAAAGCGCAGTGGTGTGAATGCATCATTTCATAGATGAATAACAATAAACGACCGTGACGCTATCATAAGAACTGTGCTGACACAAGCAAATAACATAGACAATCACCCACAAACAAACAGTGAAACCCAGGCTACCTAAGTATGATTCTCAATCAGAGACAACTAATGACACCTGCCTCTGATTGAGAACCATACTAGGCCGAAACATAGAAATCACCAAAATCATAGAAAAACAAACATAGACTGCCCACCCCAACTCACGCCCTGACCATCCTGAATAATGACAAAACAAAGGAAATAAAGGTCAGAACGTGACAGGATTCAACACTGACTTATAACTGAAAACGTTTGAGATATGAAGCAAGCTCTTTGGATCATTTGTGGTGTTTGAGGCTCTGCTGTAATATTATAATATCTGCTGTAAAACGGCAAGATTCCAGTTGTGTGTGGTACATTAATATGAAAAACTCCTTCAAACAGGGTTAAACCATTTAATGGTTTCATTTCCCCTTCAAAGTCACATTTTGGCTATCTTTAAGATGATCGCATGGGGCTAAATCATTGAGTAATGCGTTCCTGTATGTGCATCAATCCCCCATAGACGACATATCCTCTGCCCACATTAACTATGGCCAAAACTGCAGAATGTTCACTTCATACATCATTAATGACTAGAAGAGACAGAGGGGCCAGAGGACTAACATTAACTTTGTTTTTTAACAATAAAACGTACAGATACACTTCTTTGATATGGATGCACTGGGGAACTGGGAGAGAGTAAAATCAATAGCAGTGCAGTGCAGAGGAATTTATCATTCAGCAATTATAACCGAGCCATACATTCCCACTCCTTTGGTTTATGCCAAGTGTCTGGAGGGAATGTTTCTACTGTCAGTGGGAGGAGAGGGGGAAGAGAGAGGAGAGAGAGAGAGACTTCTAGGATCTGTGGGGGGTAAACATCTCTGAGTGCCATAGGGGAGACGTATTTGAGAAATGTGTTTTTGTTGAGTTCTCATGCAGCCCAACCTCTCTTAATGCTATTCTCTTAAGGCAGTTTAGTAAGGGGATAGCAGAATAATATTTGGTGCCTATGTGGAAATACCCTGTGAGACTTTGGGGAATAATCTACTACCAATATTTGTGTTTTGAAAGGGGGAAGATTTTTTATTTAAATGCCGGTTTCACGGTTTTTCAATTGTAATCAGAACAATTTCAATGACTTTATCCTTTTGAGCTTATTTTCCTCTTTAACAACCTCCATTCATTGCCTTCAGGATCGGCACAATGTGGCAAAATGGACCTGTGAACTGTAGGCATGAAATTAGACTGATGAGTTTAAGTACTTCACAGCCCCTTGCTGTATTTCTGGTATATATTGCCATATGGCTATAATTAAAAGATACATGCAAATAGTAGAGATATACAGTTTTATTAGTTTGTGTTATTCTGTAAAAGTAGTAAAAGGTTTAGTTCACTATTTTACAACTTGATGTTAAAAGGTTCCTCACCCTGAAAGTGGTCTATGGGCCAAGAGAATCTATAATTCATGGATCAGTTTTCTTTAAACAGCCACTACAAACTTCAGCTAACTTTAGCCACCACTAGCTAACAATCAATGGATTTGATGGCTGGCATGTGAGCATGTTGAAGTTTTTTTTTTAACATGCTCACATGCCCCCATCACTTCCATTGATTGTTAGCTTGTGGTGGCTAAAGTTAGCAAAAGTTTGTAGTGGCTCTTTAAAGAACCATGGATTACACTTTATCCGGGCCCATAGGCTACTTTAAGGGTGAGGAACCATGTAACACAAAGTGGTAAAATACATATTAAGAGGGTTGTTGGTTTTCAGCCCAGTGGGGGTTTTAACAGTAAAGGCCGTTATCTGATGCTAAACTGCCCTCTAGTGTAGAAAGGTGTGGCTGCAGATATTCTGTCAGGTCCCACATTACAGTAAAACCAGAATTCAATTAGGACGAGGGTTGTCGACATACACGCAGCACGAGACTTTTAAAGGTAAGTTACAATTGAGCCGACATCCCAGTGTTTACCATCAGTATGATCTCTGTGAACATCAGGGGAATTGCCTTCAAAAGGCACATTGTCGACGACGTGCCTTTGGTTGAATCTCGTCCTAAGTGTCCCTAATATACCTATACCTACACGGTACTGCTTACATAGACAGATACAAAATCATTACATTGTTATACACTTTTTTGATATAGTTCTCACCATGTAGAGTGACTGTAAAGCCTCTGTGGTGACTCATCCCCATACATCACAATAGTTTGATGTTCTGATTTCATGCAATCAGTTATCAGTGTCACAGCCTTTCGTACTATTGTCATGTCAACAGCAGGGTTCCTGATATTGTGTACACTAGCTCTCTTCTTGTGTAGTGTTAATGAGTGACTGTCATTGTTTTTGTTAGTGTGTCACAGGGATGCTCCCTAGCACCTAGCCCCCACACCCATCCCCTTTAAAGTGCTAGCGAGTGATTCTTACTGTACTAATCAACACTCTGCTTAATTGGCAGCACGAGTTCTCATTGTTGTACAGTGTTGTCTGCTCTTTGTTTTCCCGTTGTTGTATTACGGATGTCTTTTCAGAGCATCTCAGCCCTTTATTTTCATATCATCATCACTGTGATCGTTATTGAAGTCTTTTGGTTTAATCCATCAAACATTCAGCAGAGGGCGCTATTGCAGCTCCTATGAACACTGAAGAGAGTCCTCAATGGAGTTTTACATGTTGTCTATTTGCCTGTCTGATATTCTGTATACTATGTGCTTTAGGCATGTATTTTTGGACACTTCTATATTATTCTCTGAAGTGTGTAATATTGTGTCGAGTTAACTTTGAAGAGCCCAAAGACGAAACATTTGTTTTTAACCAACAGACGTCAGGACCACTGAATACAAGCACTCTGCTCAAACTAAAAATGGTAATTTTAGATATTCAACCATTAATATCTATTTTAATTCATTTAATTAATTACTTGAATAAATTTTTTTTTTCTACCCCCCACAAATGGGTAATAACAGGCCATACATTGTATAAAATATCATGTCAACTCAACTTTCAGCCATTCTACCAAATTTCACCTTCCTAGGCCCTTTGAAACTGCTTTTCTGTTGTTGTTTTTCCTCGACCTGGCACTGTGTCACACCACAGATCGCAGTAACACTTTGCAGTTTGCTCCGAGTTCTTCTCCAACAAACAGCAACACTTGAGAGAGTACATGGGCGGCAGCAGCGTTCGCAGCTGCTTTGTATGCATGCTCACAGTCGCACGCCGGGCCGTCAGTATCTGCGAGCGGTGTGATTAATTAACATCCAGTTCATAACCCCCCAAATTAGCGCTGGAGCACACAGGCTAATGAGCTGACTGTGAACCTGGAGGATACAATAACCAAACCACACCTCATCTATCAATACTGAACTTTCTCTTAGCTAAATAGGCCCAGGCATGACTTAACTGAATCTCTCTCTCTCTCGCTCTCTCTTTGTCAGTTTATACATCATTGACCAAAGTAAAATACAGATAATGAAATGGCCCATGCCTTTTCTCTCGTATCCTATAGCCTTGTCTGTCTCACAGGCGGGTCTTTCTGAAACATTCACCTTGAGTGACTATACCTGGCCAGTGAGCTCACCAGTCTCAGCCAGAGCCCCAACCAGCGCCGTCAGTGTCAAGCCCAGTGGCAGTAACGACAGCTGCACAAACATATAGGGTGTAGTTCTTATTTCTTTCATACTACATCCAAACCAAATGCATTATTTTGCCATTCAGTCACAATCTCCTGATGGTTTTCGGGTGGACACAAAACAAACATGTTACCTAGACAGAGCAGAATACATGTAACTGTACCTTGTTAGCTCTCAGAGACCTCGCTAACAGCTAACCCACTTGGCCTGTAAACCACATGGTCCCATCCCGAGCTGCCAGCCGCTGTTGCCGCAGGTGATGATGAAGATGTTGGCACAAGCAACACAGACTCAGGTGCCATCTCCAAGGGACCCAGCATGCACTGTGACAATGTGATCACCTCTCAGGCGACTGACGCCTGCTAACCCCAGCCTGCGAAGCTGCCTAACTGGAAGCAGACTGATAAGGCTTGTGTATGAATGACACAATGCCTTTTATGACAGGTTATAAAAGGTCATGACAACGGAGATGAAGACAAAGGTTATGGTAAAAAGACTGCATACGCTACTTTATGTAGGAAAGACGATGTAGGCTACTTTATGTAGGAAAGACTGTGGGATACTTTATGTAGGAAAGACTGGGATACTTTATGTAGGAAAGACGATGTAGACTACTTTATGTAGGAAAGACTGTGGGATACTTTATGTAGGAAAGACTGTGGG
This sequence comes from Oncorhynchus mykiss, assembly GCF_057628025.1. NCBI lineage: Eukaryota > Metazoa > Chordata > Actinopteri > Salmoniformes > Salmonidae > Oncorhynchus > Oncorhynchus mykiss. Next base: position 37,512,911 of record NC_143024.1, read on the forward strand.
ATACTTTATGTAGGAAAGACTGTGGGATACTTTATGTAGGAAAGACTATGTAGGCTACTTTATGTAGGAAAGACGATGTAGGCTACTTTATGTAGGAAAGACGATGTAGGCTACTTTATATAGGAAAGACGATGTAGGCTACTTTATGTAGGAAAGACGATTTAGGCTACTTTATGTAGGAAAGACTGTGGGATACTTTATGTAGGAAAGACTGTGGGATACTTTATGTAGGAAAGACTGTGGGATACTTATGTAGGAAATACGATGTAGGCTACTTTATGTAGGAAAGACTGTGGGATACTTTATGTAGGAAAGACTGTGGGATACTTTATGTAGGAAAGACTGTGGGATACTTTACGTAGGAAAGACAGTGGGATACTTTATGTAGGAAAGACTGTGGGATGCTATATTTGGGAAAGACTGTGGGATACTTTATGTAGGGAAAACGATGTAGGCTACTTTATGTAGGAAAGACGATGTAGGCTACTTTATGTAGGAAAGACTGTGGGATACTTTACGTAGGAAAGACTGTGGGATACTTTATGCAGGAAAGACTGTGGGATACTTTATGTAGGAAAGACTGTGGGATACTTTACATAGGAAAGACTGTGGGATACTTTATGTATGATAATTGACCTAACACTAAGTTCTGTATTTGATTATTATTATCTCATTATTGCTTCAGTTTAATATGTTTAAGATGTTTTACTTGAGTGATTTTCCTTGAAACTGTGTTGACCACAGTTAGTATATAAAAATAAAAGTCGCACTCTATACACACAGTAATGTATTAGGTAAAACACTAACGTTTCGGGATCATTGTGCCTTCTTCAGGGTTAGTATGACACTTACGTAGGCTGCATATTTGGCAAAATCATAAGATGGGAATTGAGTTTGTAAGCTTTTCTTATATGATGACATATTGTAAAGTTTTCTAAGTTGGAGCTGAAATAAAGGCTCTTAAGCTACTGGGTAGCTCAATCAAGTTAGAGTGCAATCCTCGCTTTGTCGTTATTCAACATGTTCCCTCTTTGATGTTGATGTTTCGGGTTCATCCCTCCCAGCTAAGTACTGTACACACTCCAAGCTTTTTCATATTTGGGTGATGTCCCCCCGAAGCAGCTGTTTGACAGGGCTCAACTCCATGTAACAGGATCAACTTTATCTTTCCTTGTTAAATCAAAGGAATACAGCCATGAAATTCTGCTGGCCCATATGAAACTTATTACTGTATTGTAAAAATCAAGCATAAAATGTTTATACTACCAGAAACCAGCAGTATTTTGTAAAAGGACACCAGTTTATTCATAGACATGTTGTTTTGAATATTGGTAATTTATGTCATGTAATGCATTTGCCCAGGTCAGACAACCTCAATAGCTCATTGCTAAATATAAGTATTTTAAATGTTCATTGGTTCATTAGATAAGTGCACCCATTCTGATTGGTAAAAGCATTCACTGGGCTTTTTCTTATTGGCTCTCCCTTATGGGCCAGGTGACCATTAAGCATCCATGGGTTCGAGCCTTTTCATTACCTATGTCACATGTCGCCACCGACAACAACAACAAGGAGGGAGAAAGGATTTAAGCTCCCTCTTTAAAAGTGTAATGCTATATTTATAAGGCAGTATTTATAAACACATTTGCATATATCAAGATGAAAAAGTTGTTTGAATTGGGGGCAATTTGCATTTGGTGAAACATATGGCGGAGCCGCGGAAGCCATGGGCCATGCCTTCATTACCCGATCTTCGTTTCATCAGCTCCTTGCTCCCCCGCTGAGCCTCCCCACGGTGTCGCCTTCTGTCCCCGAGGTTCCAGTGACAGGGGACAATATGTCCCCAAGGTGAGGAGCAGGGGGAAAACCATGCGCGCCGCTTCTCCAATGATTATTTAATCAGACTTTTCACTCTGGATCTTAAGAGAGGAACAAGGGGAGAGAGAGAGAGGTACAAAGTGCCGCTTATTACCCATTTGTTCAATGCTGGGATGAGAACGAGGGGAGACGAGGTGATTGGTGATTTATTAACGTGGAGAGAGGAAAGATGAGAGAGAAGATGGAGAGAGGTTTATGAGAGAGAAAGAGGAGGGTGAGAGGATATAGTATCCAATATTGTAGAGAGGAGAGATGGGACAGTTGATACGAGAGGAGAAAAAGAGCAGTGAAGAGGAGGAGAGGAAGAATGAGAAGGCCGAGAGAGGAGAAGGGAGAGTAGAGGAGGGCAGAAGGGAGAGTAGAGGAGGGCATGCAGGTGAAGTGCCGGTTGGCAACTTGGCACTTGCCCATCACGGCTGGCTGCAGCTCGGCGTGCCACTCGCGCCACATTTGCATGTGCAAAAAGGGCTTGTGTTGATCCACTGCGGTGGCACTCTCCTCTCCTCTAAGCATGTGTGGTTGTCACTGCTTGTGCTTTGTGTAAGTGCTTATGAAAGGGGCTCATCACAACTCTCTTTAGCTCTGATCTGATGTGTTTTGACAGGCGATACCTCGTCTGGTCCCATCTTTTCATGACTTCAGGTTATTTTCAGTCACTATTTGGAGCCTGAGTGCACAGCCAGGGAGGACAGAAATAGTACGTCACAGTTGTCCGTCACGGTTTCTCTCCTCAATGTTTCTCTTGTTATTTCCATAGTTGATTACATTTAGATGCTGCTGGATTTAGAGCCAGGTGGCTTTTACTGAAGACTACTGTTAGTCAAATATGGTGAGGTGAAAGACCTGTTTAGCAGATTCTGTGTTATTCCATTTAAAAATGAGTGACCCATATTTTTATTGCAGAAAAATCATTCAATTGCAGTGAAATTACCAGTGAAGAAAGTAACCACCCTTTTAGAATTTGTTTTTGCAATTGCTGTATATACTGAACACTTTCCCTCCTGCAATTTTGTTCAATCTTTTCTGCAGGAACTGTACTGCAAGAACAGACAACAGGATGTAGCATATTTATATTTTTAACAGAGAATAAAAGGACATTGTCTTTTCTACATTGAGTAACCAATAGTATGTTCTACATAGAGTAACCAATAGTATGTTCTACATAGAGTAACCCCAATAGTATGTTCTACATAAAGTAACCCCAATAGTATGTTCTACATAGAGTAACCCCAATAGTATGTTCTACATAGAGTAACCCCAATAGTATGTTCTACATAAAGTAACCCCAATAGTATATTCTACATAGAGTAACCCCAATAGTATGTTCTACATAAAGTAACCCCAATAGTATATTCTACATAGAGTAACCCCAATAGTATTTTCTACATAGAGTAACCCCAATAGTATATTCTACATAGAGTAACCCCAATAGTATGTTCTACATAAAGTAACCCCAATAGTATATTCTACATAGAGTAACCCCAATAGTATATTCTACATAGAGTAACCCCAATAGTATGTTCTACATAGAGTAACCCCAATAGTATGTTCTACATAAAGTAACCCCAATAGTATATTCTACATAGAGTAACCCCAATAGTATGTTCTACATAAAGTAACCCCAATAGTATATTCTACATAGAGTAACCCCAACAGTATGTTCTACATAGAGTAACCCCAATAGTATATTCTACATAGAGTAACCCCAATAGTATGTTCTACATAGAGTAACCCCAATAGTATGTTCTACATAAAGTAACCCCAATAGTATATTCTACATAGAGTAACCCCAATAGTATGTTCTACATAAAGTAACCCCAATAGTATATTCTACATAGAGTAACCCCAACAGTATTATCTACATAGAGTAACCCCAATAGTATATTCTACATAGAGTAACCCCAATAGTATGTTCTACATAAAGTAACCCCAATAGTATTTTCTACAAAGTAATGCCAATAGTATGTTCTACATAGAGTAACCCCAATAGTATGTTCTACATAGAGTAACCCCAATAGTATATTCTACATAGAGTAACCCCAATAGTATGTTCTACATAGAGTAACCCCAATAGTATATTCTACATAAAGTAACCCCAATAGTATGTTCTACATAAAGTAACCCCAATAGTATGTTCTACATAAAGTAACCCCAATAGTATGTTCTACATAAAGTAACCCCAATAGTATATTCTACATAAAGTAACCCCAATAGTATGTTCTACATAAAGTAACCCCAATAGTATGTTCTACATAAAGTAACCCCAATAGTATATTCTACATAGTGTAACCCCAATAGTCTTTTCTACATAAAGTAACGCCAAAAGTATTTTCTACATAAAGTAACCCCAATAGTATTTTCTACATAAAGTAACCCCAATAGTATTTTCTACATAAAGTAACCCCAATAGTATTTTCTACATAAAGTAACCCCAATAGTCTTATCTACATGGAGTAACCCCAATAGTCTTTTCTACATAAAGTAACCCCAATAGTATTTTCTACATAAAGTAACCCCAATAGTATTTTCTACATAAAGTAACCCCAATAGTATTTTCTACATAAAGTAACTCCAATAGTATTTTCTACATGGAGTAACCCACTAAGGGATCTATTCAATCTGTATCTCTGAAGCGAGATAGAAATGTAAAGGTAATTTCAGATTGAGCTGACATGTGCAGCGTTCACCGTGAATGCTGTCTCCACTAACGAGGGAACATTGCCTTGAAATTTCAGTCACTCTATAACGCTGAACTTCAGCGATACAGATTGAATAGAGCCCATAATCTTTTCTACATAAAGTAGCGTACATAGTCTATCTAACATTAAGTAGCCCCAATAGTCTTTCCTACATAAGCTCATTCCAACAGAACACATGGAGAAAAAGGTTATCTCCACCAGGGTTAAAACCATCAGTGGGCCGGGCCCTGAAGAAACAGAGGCATTAAGCACAACCGGGCCTTAGAAAACGACTTTTCAGCTATGTACACAGTCAATTCAAAATACTGGTTTAATTAATTTCCCCTTATGATAATGATTTCATCTGGGTCAATAAATAGACATTTTCACTTCGTTTTATCAGCGCGCGGAATAACCCTAATATTTTTTTCTGCCGTTTAGTTCAAGTTAAAATAGGGGTATACAGGATGGGTGCATGTTTAGAGCCACACATCCAGTTGGTTAATAAGTAATGACTGCCCGAGATCACAGGAACCTTACACTACAGCAAAACAAGTTAAGCACAAGCTTTGATAATGACTGTTAATAATTCAATGTGTGTAATTATCCCAATATGGAAAGCAACAATGGTGGCGGGGCGCTGTAGGGATGACGAGAGCAATTACAGCGAGAGATCGGGGTCACAAGATCGAGGGGGACATGACAGGCTACCATCTTGTCGAGTCGACTTTGTTGAATGCACAGGTGTCGTCGTCGGGACCGACTCCGTCAAACTAACTTGATCTTCTGTTTCCTCCGTCTATCAAGGGACGATGGGATCCTTTTGATGACTGACAATATGATTTTACATGCCACTTCAGATGACAGACAAGGGCACAAATGACAGCATTTTCTCAAATTCCATATATTTCTGAAGGAAATGTGTTCATCTCAATCAATTCACGAGACACTAGGCTACTGCTTAACATTCACAGGTTCACAGTGTGCTCTGGAGTTTTGAGTAACCTAAATGAACTGTGACCTATTGCTTCCTCAGATATGTACCTCCTTTGTCTGTGCCTGTGATTCACTCAGGGCCCACATTTTGAGGTGAAGGATTTGCAACTCAAAACCATTTACATTAATGCCAGAGCTAATCACTCTATTTGTCATCTCCAGATTTGAATCTCATAATGTGCTCCAAAAAACCTGGAAAGAATCTGGCGTCACACAAAATCACTGTCTTTCAACAGCCCCTCTCACTCTTTTACGTGAAAAGGGCATTCACACGCATTTGGCATCCATTGTTGGGGGGTAAATGACTAATCATAACATCATTGAAGTGTAAAACAACAAACGCGGTGTCATTGACAACCTTTGCTCCCGAGCAGTGAGAGTTAATTTGATCTTGATGACACCAGGCTCTTTCAGGCCTTTTCAGGCCATAAGCAGCTGGAGCTAAGAGCACAAGATGAACGAGGGATGAATTCCACATGAGGAGAAAGAACAGAGTGGTAGAGTTGTTATTATACCTCTATTGAGGGGCTAAGAGGGGCTGCTGAATTGCCCTGGATTACATGTGTCTAATTCCAGCGCTAGGCCCTGTGAGCACTGAGCAGCCACTGGGCCTAGGGCCAGTATTAGGCGCTGGTGGAGCGCTGGTAAGAATAAGATCACAATTGCATTTAAAGCCCAGAGAGGGAACGAGAGGGAGAGAGAGAGGAAGCCTATGAACCCTAATTGCCAGATGGCGAATATTTTCGCTCCCTTTCAACGGCGCATTAATTGCAGGGCTGCCCGGGGGTTGAGACGCACTGATCAGTGTGGTAGAGGATCCTGACCCTGATTATCCCCCGTTGAAGGAGGGAGGTAGGGAGGGCGAGGGGGGTTGCAACAGATATTCACCCAATCATTTGCCTATCGAGCCACCTGGGCCTTGACACTAGGGGTGGCGAGTGTGGAAGGGGGGGGGTTTGGAGGGTCTGTGGGGGCAAGGGCAAGGCTGGTGGGGTGGCAGGGCTGCGGTTTAGGAGGTTTGATGGGTTGTTTCAACATTCCGTGAACCCCCCCCATCCAACACAAACTCCATCTACCCACCTAACCCTCCTTACAAATCCCTCTTACCCCACCACCACCCTAACGCCCCCTCTGCGACTCGTTTACATATCTCCCAAAGATGTAATTGAATTAAATGAAGCTTTCTTGGGGGCAGCTGCCACAGCTGCTGTTTGTGTCATGTCAAAAGGGCCGCCACTTTAAGAGCACTTACATATGATCCAAATTAGCAGGTCAGATAGGCAGGAGCTCGATGACAGGGCTGAGGCTGCCAGCGCTACGAGGGGCCCACAGCTGGGAGCATTTCATTGGGAGTGAGGGGCCTTTTCAGTTTAGACCCCTGATTATGAAGGGTGAGAGATACACACACACACACACACACACACACACACACACACACACACACACACACACACACACACACACACACACACACACACACACACACACACACACACACACACACACACACACACACACACACACACACACACACACAGGGCACTGGGGTAATTAGGGAGCATTAGTTAACTGTCCCATTAGTTGCTCATAAACACAGAAAAGCAGGGGTCAGTGAGTCAGAGGATGAGCTCTCTAACCAATCAGCTGTGATTACTGTAAGACAGGAAGTGATGCATTGGTAAAACTGCCCCTCTAAAATATACATTGAGGTAAAATGATTTTAAAAAACACACATTTTGAATTAATTCCATTACATACAGTGTTTTCCTGAGGATTATCAAAAGTATTTATAGCTGAAATCAGAAATAGGCGCAACAGCGCCACTGTTCGCCCCAGGTGCATTTATTATTGTTTTGAGGAAATGAACATCTAGCATCGTGGTAGAAAAAAAAACATCGCTGTTCTATCGCACGTGCAATGATGTCGGACGTTAGTTGTTTGAAGTAAGGTCTTTGCTTCTTTAATATCGCAAACGGACATGGCAGTTTATCGCTATGGATCCCAGCATAAAGGATGGTGTTATTTCGAACCGATATCTCAATATATGGCCCAACATTAACTGCATTGTTTGTCATTGCTCATTGTGTTGTCAAATTATTTCAACGGTATACTTTAGTAAAGTCACTGCTTATTATAGTGTTAATAGTTTGCATTAGTTGCGCATCCAGGGGATACGTTTATATTCCAGTAATGCCTGTCATACTAATCAGCTTTCGCAAACAATTATCTAATGACTTGTCACTCAAAATCCGTCTGGCAATTATGTTTATTTTTACTGCTTGGCAGTGTGGTGTTTATGACAAATGAACCATTATGTAATTGCACCTCTGTTTTCTTTAAGAGGTGTGCTGTATGATTAGCTAGCAGTAGGATTGACATCATTAGACAAATTAGCCTTAAAGTTAACACGAACATTGACAACCTTATGTAAACAACCTTGCACTTGTAAAGTGGTCATCAAACATGCGATGACAACGTGTGAAAATGTTTTTAAAAATGGTGTCACACCGCTATGAAAATGTGTTAAATTATATATCTAAACTATTAGATAAGTGCTTTACAGTGTGTGTATAATTACAGCGAAGCTATAGACGTTGGTCATGATTCCCACTGTGTTAAAACTCGTGCCGTTTATTATCTAGTTCACTCAAGCCTGGGTGTATATTGAAGATTTTATTTCCAAAACGCTATATCCATACACTATCTTTAAGATGAAGGTAAAGGTAAGTAACTTAGGTAACTTAAGGTAAGTCTTTCTTGATAAGAGCATCTGCTAAATGTCAAATGTAAATGTTTTACATACAGATATTACTTGACGAAATGACTTGTTGAAAGAAATATACAATATTGATGTCACATGTATCATTGTACAGTTCTTTATTTAAACATAGTTATTTGTTACACTTGACTGTGTAAAACCTATCAGTACTGCTTATTTCTCTGAGAGTGAGGCGGATATATAGCATTTTGCAAAAGAAAAACATGATTATTTGTCTCTGAAATGAAACCATCAAGTGATAGATTTGAAAACAAATACATGGAATGTCATTGAACAACCCCATGCCATGATTAAATAGTGAAAAAAACCCACCAATCTCTTTCATAATTTCTTTCAACAATCAAAGCTGATATTCCCAACATTTCTGAAAAGGGATGTATAGCGTTTTGGAATGAAACTCATTATCAGACTTATCATCTATGAGGTCTACCTGTCCCCTCCAAAGCCTACCATGTTTCCTAGCTTCTACCAAAGCTATCGTTACCGATTTATGTATTTTTTTGTCTTATTATTTTTCCATTACTTCTCTTATTTTCTCTCTGCATTGTTGGGAAGGGCCTGTAAGTAAGCACTTCACTGTTCGTCTCTAAACCTGTTGTTTTACGGCGCATGTGACAAATAACACTTGATTTGATTTGAATCTAAGGCGTTATTGTTTCTTTCCCGTCCTGTGGCGAGCAGAAAGCCTGTGACTCAGCTGTTTCCATGCTGCATCATAGAAAATGAATGTGAAGGCACACCAAACAGGCCCTTTAAAAATGCATGAGCGCTCCCTAAACCTCCCTCTCCCTCCTTCCAATAGAGCTATCACTGGGGCCTGTTATCTCCCGAACCCCCAGGTAGAAAATGGTAATGATACCACTTAACATCGCTGCACATATGGAGGGAAAATGGAAATGCCAACAGCACCTCAACTATAAAGCAAATCAAATTGAAATATTAATCCGCTGATTAATATAACATTATGAGAGCCCATTCTCTTTGTTGTTTAACAACAAAGGGTTGCAAAATAAGCAACTGCCTAAAGAGGTAAGGGGTTTAAAAGAGTCCCACAGAGGTGCTAAAGCCCCTTTCAAACATCATTACTGTGCATAATGTATTCACTTCCACAGTGCTGAGATTTGATATTGATGTTTACTCATTTATTTTTTAATTAATGTTCGTTGTTAATGAATTCTTTGATGAGGGGCATTTTGTAACGCATTATCCATGCGAGAGAAAAAAGGGGTGTGTAGCGTTTCTCGGCCGTTGAACTGGGTATAACAATGCTAGGTGTAAGGAGAAAAAGTTGGTGAAAAGTGGGGTCATTTGTCCCGCCCCCCAAAAATCCCCAGCGATAATTTTTTGTTGTTGTGGGTTTGTGATCGCAACTTCTATCCACGCGGGGATGTGTGTTGAGAAGTCGACTGGGAGTTGCACGGGAGTGTTGAGAGAGTGAGATACTTAGCTAATTAAACTAATCTTACTCAAGGCACCAAGAGGAGGAGATACAGGTTGGTTTCTCCACAGAGCCTTTGGTGGAGCTCTGTCCTTCCCCTCATCTATATTGATCACTGGGGATCTTATGGAGGACAGAAAGTGAGCAGGGAAAACAGGAAGTAAAGTGAAACCACCATCGCTCAGCATCAGCAAGAGATAGTTGAACAAACTGTTTACTCTGAGTTTTACAAACACCTCTTGTATTATTGGTGAACTATTGTACTGTGTGTTCCTCAGTTACCACCAAAGAAAGATTGTCCCATGACCTTGGATGATACTGAATCTGTGGAATCACAGTAGGCGGTTTGTACCATTTGGCCGTTGGTGAGTCTCCAGTCCCCTACCCATCTGGAGACCGTTTTGAGGAAGCAGAAACCTGGACCTCGTTAGACAGCTCTTGGCAAGGCCAGTCCTGTCTCTCTACAGATACTGTACGAGGCTGTTTAAGGCTCTAATCCTACCAAACAATTCATTGCGTAATTGGATCAATTAGGCATCCCAATTGGTCACACTGATCTGCCCCAGTTGCATAATGGTTTATAAATGTGTGGAAAACTTTAACACAATATAACAACACGTTCCATTCTGCTACTATTCACCTACATAAAAAAGACAATCCGCCAAACATTTACTCAAAAATTTTGAAAAAGATTGCATGAAGTGTCTCTAAAGTGGAATTTGAATTAATCCTTGATCCTTTCTAGGTTTTAGGCAACACATGCAGTTTTGTATTTAGTAGGCTTTGGTCTGTATCACAAACATTTTAATTCCATTTCAATCATGAAAGCACTTTTCAAGTTTCCATGTCTTGTCATATTTGCAGTATATGTTTTCGAGACAGAGGGGAGATCTTTGTGACTTATTGTGTTTGCAATATCTCAATGCTCATACAGCTTCTTTTTCTGTCTATCCTTCCAGCCAGTCTCAAATGGAGCCCAGCCACACCACTTTAACGGCACATTTGTCAAAATGTGAAAGCGAGCATGGTGCAGATGTTACGCGTGTCGTAAATGATTGCTCCCACTTTCCCCCAAAATGTCGCAACTAGAATTACGGCTTTTCATCAGCCGATATATTTCACTTGTGATTAATTGCAACACTCACATTTGGATCATTTCTGCACAAGAGAAAGCATTTCTGCTTTGTGAAATTGATATAAAAGAAATGCAAATCGATGGTGTTCTTGGCACCAAACATATGCTGCCACAATGCCAACAAGCCTGCCCCTGACAACCCCAGCTGGGGGCTTGTAAGACTTGCTCTTGGCAAAAGACGTTTTTTTCCAGCCGCTTTGCAAATGAACACCAATTAATACGAACAGCATCCAATTCTAGTCCTGCACCTGGTTAAGTCTCTGAGATTCTCCAAATCTAATACATGATAAGGATCCAATGGATTGAAATTCCATAAAGATCCTCATTGTATTGGTGAGTATGTGAAATCCTCCTGAAATCCAAACCGAGACAAATCACTCTGGCCCACCATCTCAGTTCAGTTTTTTTTCTTGATCATCAGGTACAATGTAGCATTTTTGTCCTGTCCTTTTATAGCTCACCACTAACCTAGTTGTCTCTCAGCAAATGCATAGACATCTCGACTAATCAGTTTCCCATCGACTAAATTCTGAGCTGCGGTGGTAACATCCTTGTCTCTCTCTCTCTCTCTCTCTCTCTCTCTCTCTCTCTCTCTCTTTCTCTCTCTCGCTCTCTCTCTCTCTCTCTCTCTCTCTCAAACGGATAGTCACCATATGACTTATGATGGATAGGAAGCTTTAATGAGCTCTTACAAGCAATTAAGTAATCAGGGAACCCCGCTGCTCGGCGCTGGAGCTAGCGAGAGCGGTGACAAATGGAGGCCCATCAGTACTGTAATCAACACAGGACAAGCTCCTCTCTTTCGCTCACCACTCCCAAACAATGACACGCAAGGACAGCGATGGGGCAACCAGCATGGACCAATCTCATGTTGTTGTTGTGTCTCCAAATAGGATCTGAACCGTTGGACATTCCAATGTACTCTTTTAAAATTGTACGCACATTAGATGTGACTTGCAATACCTACATGACAGGTTATATAGGCACTGAGTGGAAATAAGCGCAATGTCTATGCTATGTGATGTTTTTTCTGCATTCTGATCAACACAAACATATTGCTATGCACGATTCCTATCAATGATATCAGTGTACAGTTACATTACATTACCACTTCAGTGGGTTCCAGATGTACAGGTTTACATCTCAACATGTGGTGAAAAGGAAAATGGAATCTAATTGCAAGACTTGGCCTGCTCAGCTCACAGTCCGCCTGGGGCTACAGTAAGTATGTAGTGAGGCTCTACGTTCTCAGTTTCACATTCTCACCCACCCAAAGCATGGTGTGCACCCCAGAGTGGTATGACACCTCTCCCACACTCCTGATCTTCCCTGAATAATTCAACTCTTACCATACGTCTGGTGTCGCCGTGTTGGATATCAGAACAGAGTTGGAGCCCGACACAATATGTTGCATGTTGAAAATCAAATATGTTGCTTATTAACAGGGTGGCTTTGGCGAACACTACCTGGAGAAATGCCTAAGGGAGGCTGAGAGAAGTGCGCCCATAGGGTAATGCTCTCTCATGTGAGTGAGGGAAACAGCTGAGGGTGCAGATTTGACATCACTGAAACTGGCACAGTGAACACACACCCACACACACACACAAACATGCAAGCACGCACTGTATGGAAATCAGAGAGTTAGGCCAGCCATGCATGACAAACTGTGTGTGTGTGTGTGTGTGTGTGTGTGTGTGTGTGTGTGTGTGTGTGTGTGTGTGTGTGTGTGTGTGTGTGTGTGTGTGTGTGTGTGTGAGAGAGAGAGAGAGAGAGAGAGAGAGAGCGAGAGAGCCCTGATTATACCTGGTGGTAACATGGGTCCTTTGTCCTGATCTTGTCTACATTCTGATTTTGCCCACATTTCCAGAAATGTGTCTACACATTTAAATTAAAATGTGTCTGTTATCTGCCCACTGTGTCCAGATTTCCTGGTCCCTTCCTTTATGCAAATTATTTCACAGTATTCACTTATTTATTGTAAGACACATGTTGATGTAATCAGGCAATGGTGCCACCTTTCAATGATTTTAGATGTCAGAATAATGATGATTTAAATGGTTTCTCTGTCCAGATCTAGCTACACTTGTAAGATATCCAGACACTATGCATGTCTGACTACTCTCCGGTGGTGGGCAGGATGATCTAATCACAATCAGATCGCAATGTGTCTTTTGAATGCCTACACCTGTCTAAAAATGTAGGCACAATCAGAATGTGGACAAGATCGGGACAAAGGATGCGAGTTAGGGAGAGGTAGAGAGAGGGAGAGAGAGAGAGAGGGAGGGAGAGAGAGAGAGCTGGGGGACAAAGAAAAAGACAAGCTGGCAGGAAGTGAGTCCAACCCTCAATTGACCTCTGCTTTGAGTCAACGCTGAGGGACAACACTATGACAGCACACAATCAAAACAAGGTTTGATGTTTGGGTGGTTGCAGTATCACAATAAAGCACCGGACCAGTTATGTTTTGGTTAGCTACCATCTGGCCCGGTGCCACATGGATTGTGTTCCTTCCAATTCAAATTGGCTCGGTGAAGGACTCATGTCCTTTCATATACTGCTCATTACATTAGCCACCAAACTGAAGGTATAATAATTACCCCATCCACTGCAATTATTTCTTCACATGTTTCACTTTAAGTCATTGTGTAAGCAACAATGTTACTGATGTCTGTGGGTCCATACAGTGATGGTACACACGGAGGAGTGAGCTCTGTTGCACTGCTAACTTGGCGTCATTTCCTCAGATTCCGTACAGATTGCACCAGCTAATTATGATCTAATAACTGGCAGACTGTCTCAATATTATTACAGGAAGAGTAGGGTTAAATGAATAGCTCATCATCTGCCCTCAGTATCAGTCATGTTGTTTTAATGATCATAATTCCACCATTAAATCTTAATAATATGTCAAGGTCTTAAGGGAAGCATGTCAATTTGCTGCTTCAATTGGAATTAACCCTAGCATTGCTCAAGTTAGGTCTGTTTTTCCAAGGAGGCTTATTTTGTTAGCTATGTACACAGCACGCGAACAGACGCAGAGCCACATCACTCTTCAATCAGAGACACAAAAATGTATGTCCATTCCTTTATTAATCTGTTGATGTAGCACAAGATACAGACAAACCAATGGTTTTCTCCTTTGATTATTTGGCATCTGGCATGTGCAAATACTCAACCATTGAGTAAAAAAAAAGAGCTCCGTGTGGTTTCCATTTGGATATGCATCCCTAAATGAACTGATTTTCAGAATAAATGTGCATCTCTGATTTATAAAACAACCATAAAGACTCAAAGGACCCATGGCGCTTTTGGCTGGACTTTCAGAATCTCTAAAATCACTGCTTTGAGGTGTAAATCTGTAAGATAACTGGTTTTCTCCCCAAGGCGTTCTATTTGTGAGGGAGGCAGACACTGCAAACAGCTTCCAGCTAAGAATCGCCGTAGGAAACAGAGAGAACAAGAGAGCAAGAAACAGAAGTAAAAAAATAATAAGAGAAAAGAGGGAGAGGATGTGGGAGGGAGAGAGAAAGAAAGAAAAGAGAGGGAGAGAGAGAAACAGAAGAGGGAGAGAAATAGAAAGAGAGAGAAAGAGTGCAAAGGCGTCTGATATAGTAAACATCATCACTGCCATCCGGTAGTGTCTAAGTCTGTCTAGCTCCGCGCTATACATGTCACTAGAACACTAGAGGGGCGGTGGAGCACCAGCAAGACATCTAAATCAATCGGTGGGGAGGAGGGTGGGCGGGTGGTAACAGGGTGTATCCAGCCCCAGGCCCAGGGGTCACCATGGGCATGGGAGGGGGACCAAGGGAGAGGGTGAATGGCGCACAGTGTCAATCGCCCTGTTGAGGAATAGCATAAAGAGACAGTGCTAATGAGAAGAGCACAGTGTAAAACTCCCATTAGTGTTGTATTGTGCAGTAGATAAGAGGGAGAGAGACTGTTTTATAGACCGCTGTGTTTAGCAGCTTTAACTTTATGGTGGGCATAGCCATCATGTCCATGCTACAGTCTTATAATAAGTTGCTGTTTGACTTAGCAAGAGTGGGCTCATGATCTCTGTCATTATACTGTGAAGACAGATATGTGGTAATAGGTTATCGATGAACCTATATACTTCAGTCAAAACAGTGGAAATACTATTTTTCCATTCCTCTGAAATGCCATGAATAGAAAGGTGAAATATAGACTACATGGTACAAATACAAATGTTTCCTAACATGAGCTTTACCACACTCAAAGGCAGAGCCCATTAGAGCAACAAAGTCTCACGAACTGAGAAACACAGTCCCCCCCTCCTCTCCACCAGATCCTCACCTGCAAAACAACATCTCCCCAAAAAGAGGTGAACGCTTGCTAAAAATAACCATTACACCTCCAACACCAATTGATCAATTGTAATTACCTACCTGTGGATTGGCCTAGTGCTGCTAGTGCTGCTTCTTAGGCCCCTGGGGCCGGTGCTATA
The DNA here is from genome assembly GCF_057628025.1 of Oncorhynchus mykiss. Classification (NCBI taxonomy): domain Eukaryota; kingdom Metazoa; phylum Chordata; class Actinopteri; order Salmoniformes; family Salmonidae; genus Oncorhynchus; species Oncorhynchus mykiss. The sequence continues at coordinate 37,528,283 of NC_143024.1, forward strand.
GACAGACCTGGAGCCTGAGAGCCAGTCACAGGTAGAACTCCATAGGAAGGAGGGGAGAAGGAGCTTTTAATTGCTTTGTGCACTGTGTGTAATTGAAGGTTGAAGTGTGTTTGCCATGAGGAGTGTGACTTCACTTGGCCCTGTCTAATTAATCCTGTCACATGAGCCTTCTGCCTTCAATTTTCACTTTGCCGCTCAGCATCGCGAGGTGAGAATACAACTGGAAATATAGGTTGGTAACTGTATATCGCTCACTGGGCCAGATGCAGCACAAAAACAGCTCTGTCGCACGCTGGGTATGTACATAGTCAATGGTAGGCTTTGAGGGGAATCCTATGGTAGGTACACCTATAGCTCATCTCTTGGCAGTAGTACTGTAGACTACTTTATCACTGACCTCAACCCAGAGTCTCTCAGAGCGTTCACAGTCAGCCCACTGACACCCTTATCGGATCACAGCAAAATCACAGTCTACTTGAACAGAGCAATAGTCAATCATAAGGCATCAAAGCCAAAGGAACTGAGTAATATTAAGAAATGCTATAGATGGAAGGTATGTAGTGTGGAAACCTACCAAAAAACAATTAGGCAACAACAAATTCAATCCCTTTTAGGCAACTTCCTGGACAAAATGTTCCACTGTAATAGTGAAGGTGTAAATTCTCCAATTACCTTGAATGAACTACAGGATAAAATAAAAACCCTCCAACCCAAAAATGGCTGTGTTGTTGATGGTATCCTCAATGAAATGATAAAATATACAGACAACAAATTCCAATTGGCTATACTAAAACTTAGCTCTGGCATCTTCCCCAATATTTGGAACCAAGGACTGATCACCCCAATCCACAAAAGTGGAGACAAATTTGACCCCAATGACTACCTTGGGATATGCGTCAACAGCAACCTTGGGAAAATCCTCTGCGTTAACAGCAGTTAACAGCATTAACAGCAGACTCGTACATTTCCTCAGTGAAAACAATATACTGAGCAAATGTCAAATTGGCTTTTTACCAAATGATTGTACGACAGACCACGTATTCACCCTGTACACCCTAATTAACAAACAAACCGAAACAAAGGCAAAGGCCAAGTTTGATGACTTCAAACAGCTTTTGACTCAATTTGACATTTGCTATACAAATTGATAGAAAGTGGTGTTGGGGGAAAAACATACGACATTATAAAATCCATGTACACAAACAACAATTGTGCGGTTAAAAAAGGCAAAAAACACACACATTTCTTCCTACAGGGCCCGTGGAGTGAGACAGGGATGCAGCTTAAGCCCCACTCTCTTCAACATATATACCAATGAATTGGCGAGGGCACTGGAACAGTCTGCGGCACCTGGCCTCACCCTACTAGAATCTGAAGTCAAATGTCTACTGTTTGCTGATGATCTGGGGCTTCTGTCACCAACCAAGGAGGGCCTACAGCAGCACCTAGATATTCTGCACAGATTCTACCAGACCTGGGCCCTGACAGTAAATCTCAGTAAGACGAAAATAATGGTGTTCCAAAAAAGGTCCAGTCGCCAGGACTACAAAGAATTCCATCTAGACACCGTTGCCCTAGAGCACACATGAGCTGACGCTGGAGAGACGAAGCAGGTACGGGGAGTAAAACATTTAATAAAGACAGATATTGAATGAGACAGGAACAGCGTAAGCAAACTAATATTAAAGACAAAAACTCTACAATGCAGCAGCGGGGAACAGATCTGGGAACTGACAAAAATAGGGGAGGAAATAAACAGGTGATAAGTGAGTCCAGGTGAGTCCAGGTGAGTCCAATAATGCTGATGCGTGTGATGAGGGAAGGCAGGTGTGCGTGATGGATGGCAGGAGTGCGTGATGCAGGGCAACCTGGCGCGCTCAAGCGTCGGAGGGAGGGAAGAGCGGGAGCAGACGTGACAGAGACAAGGTAAGAAGGACATTCTATGCCATCAAAAGGAACATAACATTTGACATATCATTTAGGATATGGCTAAAAATACTTGAATCGGTTATAGAACCCATTTCCCTTTATGGTTGTGAGGTCTGGGGTCCACTCACCAACCAAGAATTCACAAAATGGGACAATGGGACCAAATTGAGACTGCACGCAGAATTCTGCAAAGATATCCCCCGTGTACAACGTAAAACCCCAAATAATGCATGCAGAGCAGAATTAGGGTGATACCTGCTAATTATCAAAATCCAGAAAAAAGCCTTTAAATTCAACAGCTATCTAAAAGGAAGCTATTCCCAAACATTCCATAACAAAGCCATCACCTTCAGAGAAATGAACCTGGAGAAGAGTCCCCTAAGCAAGCTGGTAATGGGGCTCTGTTCACAAACACCAGCAGACCCCACAGAGCCCCAGGACAGCAACACTATTAGACCCAACCAAATCATGAGAAAACAAAAAGCAAATTACCTGACACATTGGAAAGAATTAACAAAAGAACAGAGCAAACTAGAATGCTATTTGGCCCTAAACAGAAAGTACACAGTGGCAGAATACCTGACCACTGTGACTGACCCAAACTTAAGGAACTCTTTGACTATGTACAGACTCAGTGAGCATTGCCTTGCTATTGAGAAAGGCCGCCGTAGGCAGACCTGGCTCTCAAGGGAAGACAGGCTATGTGCACACTGCCAACAAAATGAGGTGGAAACTGAGCTGCACTTCCTAACCTCCTGCCAAATGTATGACCATATTAGAGACATATATTTCTGTCAGATTACACAGATCCACAAAGAATTCGAAAACAAACCCAATTTTCATAAACTCCTATATCTACTGGGAGAAATACTACAGTGTGCCATCACAGCAGCAAGATTTGTGACCTGTTGCCACAAGAAATGGGCAAACAGTGAAGAACAAACACCATTGAAAATACAACCCAAATGTATGTTTATTTATTATCTCTTTTTTACTTTAACCATTTGCACATCGTTACAACACTGTATATATACATAATACAACATTTGTATTGTCTTTATTCTTTTGGAACTTCTGTGAGTGTAATGTTTACTGTTCATTTTTATTGTTTATTTCACTTTTGTATATTATCTACTTCACTTGCTTTGGCAATGTTAACGTATGTTTCCCATGCCAATAAAGCCCCTTGAATTGAAATTGAATTGAATTGAAAAGTGAGAGACTCTGTTTTTCTCAATGTGGGGGGGGAACACATATTGGGAGATGTTTGATTCAATCAAGCTTTAGCGAAGCAACTGTCCCAGTACACACATTTGATGCCAGTTTTTTGTTGTTGCTATAGGACCAATACTGTAGGTTCAAGAGCATCAATATTATATATTAGCATAGAGATTAATTACGTTTTTAATGAGTGAAATCTCAAATAAGATGAATATGACTCATTCATACCTTCTGGCTTGAACATGTACAGTTGAAGTCTGAAGTCTACATACACTTATGTAGGAGTCATTAAAACTTGTTTTTCAACCAATCCACAACTTTCATGTTAACAAAATATGGTTTTGGCAAGTCGGTTAGGACATCTACTTTGTGCATGACACAAGTCATTTTTCCAACAATTGTTTACAGAGAGATAATTTCACTTATAGTTCACTGTATCACAATTCCAGTAGTTGACTGTGCCTTTAAACAACTTGGAAAATTCCAGAAAATTATGTCATGGCTTTAGAAGCTTCTGATAATTTGAGTCAATTGGAGGTGTACCTGTGGATGTATTTCAAGGCCATGGGAAAATGAAAAGACAAGTGCCAAGACCCCAGAATTGTTTTTGTAGACCTCCACAAGTCTGGTTCATCCTTGGGAGCAATTTCCAAACGCCTAAAGGTACCACGTTCATCTGTACATACAATAGAATGCAAGTATAAACACCATGGGACCACACAGCCATCATACCGCTCAGGAAGGAGACGCATTCTGTCTCCTAGAGATGAATGTACTTTGGTGCGAAAAGTGCAAATCAATCCCAGAACAACAGCAAAGGACCTTGTGAAGATGCTGGAGGAAACAGGTACAAAAGTATCAATATCCACAGTAAAACAAGTCCTATAACGACATAACCTGAAAGGCCGCTCAGCAAGGAAGAAGCCACTGCTCCAAAACCGCCATAAAAAAGCCTGACTATGGTTTACAACTGCACATGGAGACAAATATCATACTTTTTGGAGAAATGTCCTCTGGTCTGATGAAACAAAAATATAACTGTTTGGCCATAATGACCATCGTTATGTGAGGAGGAAAAAGGGGGAGGCTTGCAAGCCGAAGAACACCATCCCAACCGTGATGCACAGGAGTGGCAGCATCATGTTATGGGGGTGCTTTGCTGGTCACAAATGGGTCTTCCAAATGGACAATGACCCCAAGCATACTTCCAAAGCCCTGACCTCAATCCAATAGAACATTTGTGGGCAGAACTGAAAAAGCGTGTGCGAGCAAGGAGGCCTACAAACCTTACTCAGTTACATCAGCTCTGTCAGGAAGAATGGGCCAAAATTCACCCAACTTATTGTGGGAAGCTTGAGGAAGGCTACCCGAAACGTTTGACCCAAGTTAAACAATTTAAAGGCAATGCTACCAAATACTAATTGAATGTATGTAAACTTCTGACCCACTGGGAATGTGCTGAAATAAATAATTCTCTGTACAATTATTCTGACATTTTTCATTCTTAAAATAAAGTGGTAATCCTGACTGACCTAAGACGGGGAATTTTTACTAGGTTTAAATGTGAGAAATTGTGAAAAACTGAGTTTAAATGTATTTGGCTAAGGTGTATGTAAACTTCCGACTTCAACTGTATATATCTTTCTTATATGATGAAATCTTATCTAAAGATAAGAAGCTTACAGATGTAAGATCTTAACATAACCTATATTGTCACAGCAAAATCATGCAGCAACAGGATTTAAACGTTCAGTCCATAATGTTGCTTGATCAGCGGTAGGCTATTAGCTGGCCAAAAGTAGGCTACATGAAAAGTGCAATACTGTTAATATAACCGATGTGTTCAGTGAATTTATGTAAATCATGAAGCTCATCTGCATTTCCTGCAAAGAAAATTCTCAGCAACAAAAGAGTAATCAAATTAAGATCCTACATCTGTAGATAAATACTTGACTTCTCACTACACTAGAAAATAAACACATACACATAAAGTAATCACATATCATACCCTCTCCAGCCTACAGACACTGAAGGGCAGAGCCAGGGACAAAACAAACAACCTCCTTGCCTCCCAACAGACTTAATGCTGACATGTTTGGCCCACATTCTGTACAAAGTGTTGTGATCATCATCACTTTTTACTATTTTTTTCCCCATTTCCACTGTTTTCCCTGCCTGGACTTGCAGGAGGAGTGAAGACGAGCCGTTGCCCACAGTGAGTCCCCCTGGCACAGATAGACATGGGATGGCCGTGCAACAGTATGTACAGCCTGCCTTCCTTCTGTTAGCAGTGCATCTGAAGATAGCAAACTGCACTGTTGCTCGCACTCCCCGATCCTGTTGTTGTCGTTGGCCAGCAGCCACCGCTATAGCGAGCCAACTGAGTTAACAGACACTTCCGCTCGGCACATAAGGAACCATCTGTTTAAAGACAAAAAATAAATAAATGAAGTGCCTCTCTATACCACCCGTTTCCTCCCTCCTCCCAACCTTCTATGACCATGCTACAGTTAAGTGTTTTACAACATAGCTACTCCTCATACTTCACTGAATAGCCAATGAAATAGCGTTAAAAGTGACTACTGTGCCTAGTGTCTCTATCTTAAAGGAATGACTTAACAAGTACTTCTCGACACCTAGATGGCATTGATTCAGGACTCTCCTCGCTCTCTAATGGGCTCTATTTAACCGCCCATATTTTGTTAGATTCTCTTTTTCTGTCCGCAACATTATTCATTGGTTGACTTCACACAATATGTGTTGTTGTCTCTTATGAATGATTTAATTGTCATGTTACTTACTAGTGCAGTCTTTGAGCAGTAGATTACTGTGGTCGATGTCAAGTAGGGTTTTGAAGTAGGGTTTGATCCTAAAGTCTCGTTGTGTTTAAACCAGGGTTCCACAGTAGCCTTGGCTCTGTAAATCTCTCCAGACATGCCAGCTTGTAGCTAAATAAATATTGGTTGAGGGGCATTTGAAAAAACATATTGTCCTGGCTCGGCATCCAATCCCTCGGCCCTCTGTTGCCAAAACAAGACGATGGGGGTCTACAGCAGAATTGATCCTCACATGAGTGGGTTTGTAATGGTCAACACAAACTCACTGCCATGGCTGTCTCTCAGGCTTTGTTCAGGTTTTGTGTATATATCATATACTGTATATGCCATATATAGGCATATATTACAGTGTCATATATATGACGTTACATCATGTGAGCTTGTGGAGGAGCCTGGGTGTGCCATTTACAATATCACACAGCACCTTTGTTGTTCCCAATATGGTTGGCGAGAAGAGGGTGGGGGGGGGTTCTTGTTCTTCTGTCTTATGTTTACACCTTGCACATTCAGAAATATATTTGTCTCCCTTGTTTATGACATGTATTTTGAAATGGTGTTCTAAATCTGACAGGCGCCGCACTTGGGTTTATTTTTCATCTTTAGATATCATTGGCCAGGGTCTGTGTAGGCCTCCGCAGACAATTGTTTGCTTGTGCCATTTAATATGTACACTATTTGGAGCATTTTGTTAAGCTTAAAATCATAGTGTTTCTATTTTTGTTTTCGCTTACTTTATTGACTCCGTTAGGTTCCAATATATGCACATTTTTAGAATCTCGCCAGATCCTGGATTTAGCTAACAATCCAAAGCAAACTGTTCTCTGCCTAACTTATTTAAGATTAGGGAAACTTTAACATTGAGCTGCAAAAGAATAAAATAACTTTAAGAGAGGTTATGACTAGAATACTACCACCTGTACTCAATCTCACAGGTGAATGTCCCATAAAGTCTCATTATAAAGAAATGAAGGTGTATTTTAATAGGTGCATTATTTAGTAGATTTGACATGGCTGCCATGTATTAGCACAGCGAGCGCATCTGTAAAAACTCCACAGAGAAAGAAACTGATCATTTTCCCTGGACCTATTTCTAGTTCTCCTCTTAAGCCTATTTTAAGAGCATTAGGTCGTTATAAATGTGAGGTGGTCTACATTTAGCCATGAAACATCTATCATCATCTGACTACATTAGTGTACTTTCCAGGCTCTGCACTGACTAAACTCTCTCTATGAGTTAAATGAGTGGATTCCCTGACTCTTATATTAAACTGATTTTTATTTTTAAAATGTTTACTTCTCCCAGATACATTTTTCTTAGCGTTGTCATTATTGTTATTTACGCTACTGTCTATATGGCAGAAAATATTTGTTAAACGGCTGAGGAAAGGCATTTAAATGGTTGAAAAATGAATTATGTATGTATACACTGAAAAGCAGCCGAATGGGAATTATGTAGCTAGGACTCCATTTTGTGCCTATTAAGAGCCCCTCTGAGGTACACTCGCTGTATGTAGCAGAGCTAATGGTCCAGGGGAGGGGAAACTGTGCGTGAGTAGGTTGGGCCCTATGCTGCTAAGTTCTCTGGGCCCGGCGACAGATGGTTGGCCACCACACTGACACTGGGTGGCTTTGTGTACTAGGGTCTGTCGTGAGACTGATCTGTGGTGTTGGCGTGGCAGAGATCAAACGACATTGTGGAAGGTGAAGAGACGGGTCGAGCGCCAGGCCAACAGTGTGACACCCGGAGAAGGAGATGCGAGACGAGGCGCTGTCGTGGCAACCCTGCCTCGACTGTTGGTTTTGACAGCCTCCCGTTTGTGTGTACAAAACGTCTCCGGAGTCGAGCGTTGGCTGGCAGTGAATGTGGCACGCCACATGGTGTGTTGGGGCTGTCGTGTGAGAGTATTAACCCTCACCACTCGTAGTGCAGGTAGGAGACGAAAAAAAGTAGCCACACTAACAATAAGTACAACAACAAATTATCACCATCATCATCATCATCATCATCATCATCCTCATCACTAAACGCAAAAACAATTTGCAGATGCAGGCAGTAATAATGACTTCAAAGCTATGTGAACAATAGATGCCATGCTGCCATACAATCACAGATCATCATCAAGACACAAACACAGTGTCATGTAAAGGGTTGTTTAAATACATCACCCATTTTGACAAAGGATATTGTGTAAACGGTAACAAAGATAGGTCTACATATTGAGAATAGACTTTGAACGGCAAAGTCAATTTGTTTTCATTTAGTGGTATTAGACAAAATTAGATGAATGTGAGAAATCCCCATTGAAAATAAGCAGGGCATCCATTCTCCAACAGTTCCACCCACTGTATAAAGGATAGGGCTGTTAACCGATTACTACCCCGTCAATGATCAGATCATCTTCTGCCCACAGTCTAGTCAGGAACTACTTCGACCTGACGCTCACCCCTAAAAGCATCTCAATATCCAATTCTGCAGCTTTCTAAACATGGATCAGGCCCCTATTTATTACTGCCATGATCTTGGTGTCAGTTTCTGTCAGTCAGTCTGCTCTTGGTGTTTCATCTGCTCCAGAACAGGAAGATGGCAACCAGATCAACAGGGGAACAGTGTAATGAGTGTGGATGGAACCACCGGCGATGCCTAGATCTGAGAGGGCTCCTCGTAAATTACAGACGACGCTGTTCGTCTCAGGAGTCAGCAGCTTCTCTGAGACCTTTGATCCATTCGCTGTGAGTGAGTGGCCACTGGAGAAAACAATTACGTCAACCTATACATTTCACAACCTGGATGGGCTCGGTGCAATTGATGAAACTGTTGTAGATGTAGGCTCACCTACATTGGACATTAAAGGGCCAATGTGTATTTATGAAAATTAGTGTTTTCATGTTTTGAAATATGATTGGTGTGTAAAAAAAAATATATACAGTCAAAGGTTTGGACATACCTACTCATTCAAGGGTTTTTCTTTATTTTACTATTATCTACATATTAGAATCAAATCAAAACTATGAAATAACACATATGGAATCCTGTAGTAACCCAAAAAGTGTTAAACATATCAAAATATATTTTAGATTTGAGATTCTTCAAAGTAGCCACCCTTTGCCTTGATGACAGCTTTGCACACTCTTGGCATTCTCTCAACCAGCTTCACCTGGAATTATTTTCCATCAGTCTTCAAGGAGTTCCCACATATGCTGAGCACTTGTTGGCTGCTTTTCCTTCACTCTGCAGTCCAACTCATCCCAAACCATGTCAATTGGGTTGAGGTCAGGTGATTGTGGAAGCCAAGTCATTTGATGCAGGACTTCATCACTCTCCGCCTTGGTCAAATAAGACTTACACAGCTTGGAGGTGTGTTGTGTCATTGTCCTGTTGAAAAATAAATGATAGTCCCACTAAGTGCAAACCAGATGGGATGGTGTATCGCTGCAGAATGCTGGTTAAGTGTGCCTTGAATTCTAAATAAGTCACTGACAGTGTCACCAGCAAAAGCACCCCCACACCATCACACCTCCTCATCCATGCTTCACGGTGGGAACCACACATGCAGAGATCATCCGTTCACCTACTCTGCATCTCCTAATAGGCATGGTGGTTGGAAACAAAAAATCTCAAATTTGGACTCATCAGACCAAAGGACAGATTTCCACCGGTCTAATGTCCATTGCTCATGTTTCTTGGCCCAAGCAAGTCTTTTCTTCTTATTGGTGTCCTTTAGTAGAGGTTTCTTTACAGCAATTTGGCCATGAAGGCCTGATTCACATAGTCTCCAATGAACAGTTGATGTTGAGACGTGTCTTTTTCTTGAACTCTGTGAAGCATTTATTTGGGCTGCAATTTCTGAGGCTGGTAACTCTAATGAACTTACCCTCTGCAGCAGAGGTAACTCTGGGTCTTCCTTTCCTGTGGCGGTCCTCATGAGAGCCAGTTTCATCATAGCACTTGATGGTTTTTGCGACTGCCCTTGAAGAAACTTTCAAAGTTCTTGAAATGTTCTGTATTGATTAATGATGGACTGTCGTTACTCTTTACTTTTTTTTCTTTATTTACCCCCCTTTTCTCCCCAATTTCGTGGTATCCAATTGTTAGTAGTTACTGTCTTGTCTCATCGCTACAACTCCCGTACGGACTCGGGAGAGGCGAAGGTCGAGAGCCATGCATCCTCCGAAACACAACCCAACCAAGCCGCACTGCTTCTTAACACAGCACGCATCCAACCTGGAAGCCAGCCACACCAATGTGTCAGAAGAAACGCCGTACAACTAGTGACCTGGTCAGCGTGCACTGCGCCCGGCCCGCCACAGGAGTCGCTAGATCGCGATGAGACAAGGATATCCCTACCGGCCAAACCCTCCCTAACCCAGACGACGCTAGGCCAATTGTGCGTCGCCCCATGGACCTCCCGGTCGCGGCCGGCTGCGACAGAGCCTGGGCTCAAACCCAGAGTCTCTGGTGGCACAGCTACCACTGCGCCACCCAGGAGGCCTTCTTTTTTCTTTTTTTAAGTTCTTGCCATAATAAGGCCTTGGTATTTCACCAACTAGGGCTATCTTCTGTATACCACCACTACCTTGTCACAACACTGATAGGCTCAACACTGATAGGCTCAAATGCATTAAGAAGGAAATACATTTGTCAAATTAACTTTTAACAAGGCACACCTGTTAATTGAAATGCATTATAGGTGACTACGTCATGAAGCTGGTTGAGAGAATGCAAAGAGTGTGCAAAGCTGTCATCAAGGCAAAGGGTGGCTACTTTGAAGAATCTCAAATATAAAATATATTTTGATTTGTTTAGCACTTTTTTTTCCCGTTACTACATGATTCCATATGTGTTATTTCATAGTTTTGATGTCTTCACTACAATGTAGAAAATGGTTAAAATAAAGAAAAACCCTTGAATGAGTAGGTGTGTTTAAACTTTTGACTGGTAATTCCGTTCAGGGAACAGAACAAAAAACTGTCAAAGAATGACATTTTTCAAGGAACAGAAATGGAACCTGAAACGAAAGTGATCCATACTGTTTCAGAACAGAATCGTTATTTTAAATGCATAGGAATCAGATAATAATGTTATTTTATGTTCCAAGCATTTTTTTCTATTCCCAAAACAAAACACATATGTAAAGCCCTCACTCTGTCAATCAGAAACTCATTCTAGTGTCTGCCTGCAAGCTGAAAATCTTTGCCTGTGCATGTTTAGGCTACCTGCCCCTCCCCCCTCCGAAGCATAGGCTAATGTAGCTACTGATGTTGCAAGCATGATTCAGAGATTATGGAGAGAGATTTTTTATGAACTAGAGAAGAATGGATTAACTTTTTCAATGTTAGTTAAGGATACTATAGGCCAAGATACTACTTTTTACGTTGGATTTATTAACTACAAAAGGTAAGATGTGTTTTTAATTCTGGTGGCGCTCTGAACACACAAGCTTTCTAGCTAGCTAGCTCAAGCTTGTTAGCTAGCTGACTCAAAGGACATTCAAAGTTCCTCTATAGAAGTGGCTTCTCCAAGGAATTATTATGTAGACCTAGTTCATATAATGCATGTCATAGCAAGATGCCCAGCGCTTCAAGCCTCCTCCTCAACCCTCCCACGCTATTAAATGTATATTTCTTAATCAGAAGACAGTGCCTTTAACTGTACCAACAGCTGTAATGGGCCTGCTATTACAGAGGCTTTATTATCTCCCTGCTTTTCCTTGTAAAACCACTGTTGTTCCTCTGATTTACCCCTGAATGATTTATGCTCACTGGTCTGGCCACTGATAGACCATGGCAGGAAAGATAGAAACACACTTAGGGGCTTTCTCATGGGTAAACACACCATATTAAAAGCACACTTGTTTCGAAAGCCCAAACACATTTGCTACATGGGGGTGGCCCAATGTCATTTCACTTGTCAAATACCACAGTGTCAGAGCCAATCAGGCGACTCGTCTGGCAACACAAGCCATTTAACCTGAGCAAACACTGCGTGTCATGAAGCCCAAAGAGAACTTAGAGCCTCTGCAAACACCGGCGAGGTATAGCGAGGACCATTGGGCACGAATCAAGGCAGCCACGGTGAACACGAGTCACTCCCGTAATGGGTTTGTGATGACTCAAGAACCAAGGGCCATCTGCTTGCTCCAGTGGGGGAGGACAGAATGGACAGAATCACAGTTCAAAGACACACAAATCATCCCATTTTAGCATGACTGGTAGTAAAGGGGAAAATGTAGCTACTGTCACACAATGCATAAGGTTTAAAAAAATGGAAATCTAAAGTGATAGTTTAGTGATTTGACATATTTAGATATGCTTTCTATTTGAAAAGCAGTATATGGACAATGACAGAAATATGATAAATTAGCTGAACTATCCCTTTAACCCATGTTCTATGTATTGTAAAGAGATAACAGGATTAGCATGGTGATTTTCAGCTCCTATACATGAAGCCTAGAGGACTTCACAAAATGAACTCCTTTCTCTGAAACCTATTTATTTCTTGGTGAAATAAAATGTTATAGGATCTCTATAAGCTCTCTTGCTTAGTGCTCTTTTGTAAGGGCATTCAATTTCCCTGATGACATGAACGCTCACCACGTATTTAAAACACAAGAGGTTTGCATGGGATTTCAATGTGGAACTTTGAATAAACCACAGTCATTTGTGTCCGCTCTTGAACCGTGAAGTTCATTTCAACAGCCAAAGTCAACCACAGCCTTGGACACACACAACTGAGATGAGGCACCAAAACTAAAAGTATTTTCTCCGGAAGCACAAGTTTGAATATACGGTCGGTCCACGAAAAAAGTGTCTTTTACGTTCTTTTGATATTTTAAGTAGAAATTGTGAATCAATATTTAAAAGCCTGTTATATTGAAAGAAATGACCTTTAATATAGACCATGTAATCACATTTGTAGTATGAACAGAGGCTTGCTAAAGTGAAAAAAGTCTATGTTTCGCCGTCATTGTAAAGACCCATTTATTATGTTGCTTTGATAAAGTCATTTCTGAAGACTATTATTTATTTCATGTGATTAGTGACTCTGTCCCTCCTTTTAAAGGTCAACCCTGTTACATGTACTGAACATTCACTTTAATATGGTGAAAGTATTCCTTTAAAACATTTTTTTTTCCAAAGAAACATTGAACATCCAATAGTAAAATCGTAGCGTCAAATCAAAAGAGCTGGGTCGACTATTTGTTGGCCACTTTCTGATGTTTTGTGGTGAAAATTTGAGCGGGTTGAGCATATCACGTTAACCCTGTTACCCATAGATAGACAGGCTAGAAATATTTTAGCAATTAAATTGCCACTCCCTGTTGCACACAACAAGCTTCCATTCCTCTTGTCACGAGGAGATTTATGGCTGATTTAAGATGAAATCTCCAACCCTGTTACGGTCAACCTAGTTTTTTTTAATGTATACTGAACAAAAAATAGTAATTCTGTTTGTAATAAAGCCCTTTGTGGGGAAAAACTCATTCTGATTGGCTGCGCCCGTGTGAAATCCATAGATTAAGGCCTAATTAATTTATTTCTGTTGACTAATTTCCTTATATGAACTGTAACTCAGTAAAATCATTGAAATAGTTGCATGTTGCGTTTATATTTTTGTTCAGTATAGTTGAACATCTGTTCTTTATGACAGAATGTAAACATTTGGTCAAATCAACTGTTTTTTTTTTTAGAAGTTACACTTCTCAAAGCACTGAATTGGTGGAACGACCCTGTAATCAAATAATATGTAATTCATCATATTAAAAGTTAGGTGTTAGTAAATGCTTCAAAAAAGCAATCAGCTGGATAAAGTTAAAGGGGCAATACATTGCACTATAGGCAATCAATAAAAACATCTAAGACTAGGACCTATAATAGGGTTTGCCTGTAACCTGGCCTGACAAATTAAGGCAAACTGTGCTTTTTCATTACCTACACATCCGTTTTCATTTTTCCCCCAGTGAAACCAATTAAACAATGCTTCCTTAAATTAGCCATTGATTTCTTTGCGAGTGACACTTTACAAGAGGCAATAATAACTTTAAGGCAGTGTTACTTTTTCATTACTGACACTCCAGCTTTTAAGAGTAGGAACAAAAGACACCAACAATTGTCCAACATGAAAAAAATACTGCCTTAAATTAGACATTGATTTTTCTTTGGGTGTCACTTTTGGCTAAATGCTTTGCGGTAGAGAGTATCCCCACCAACCTGGAAATTGACGAGTTACTTTTCTCCATTGCACTTCTCTACACCAACCCACTCATGCTTGGTTGAACTGCTCTAAATTTGTCTATGCCTGTCAGTAAATCTATGAACTACAACATCTTATCCTTACTGAGTAATGCGGTTTTGAAACCTTACAGAATATTTGTGTTTTATGCAATAAGAGGTTTTGTGGTATAATTGGCTGTGGAAATGACAACAAAAATGATATGTTCTATTTCAGTAGTTGCCGTAGATAGCTCACCAAGATCCCATACTTCAATTCTCTTTAAAAATGTTTACTTGCTAATAAATCTGAAAATATTGTATTCATGGTAAAAAAAAAAATATGTATATATTTTCATGGGTGACAATCACGCATGTACCAGTTTTTCAGCACTATTTTATTACAGAATTTTGGCTATTGCTAATTCCATCCCAACCTGTATACTTTTTAACAGAACTTCATCGTGGTGACTTCATTTTTTTTCCCTTTTTGAAGAATATAAAACAAAACATATGACTAAACAAAACACTTAAACACAGAACGCAGAATTGCAGATTGCAGTTTGCCATTATTTTTTAGACTATATGACGACAGTTACAATTCGAAGCAGCAACCAAAGTGCATTTACCTGATTATACATGGAAACCCTATTTCAGATATAACATGGATCTTTATAATACTAGAAAATTCAAAATATTTCTGATACCTTTTTATTCAAATGCAACCCCCCCCCGTATGCAACACGTACATCATTTGTCTACAAACAAAAAGGAAAAAGTTAGATATGATTTGATTTCAGTTAGCATGTTTATCTCTTTTTTTGTATGCATTCCTCACATTACGTTTGATTTTAAAAGGGGGACAACAACATCGTGTGATAGGATATAAAGGGAATGTTTGTTTTGTACAATTCCCACATTGTGGCCTTGAAATATCGGACAACTCGTGTTATGGCTGAATTAATACACATCATTAACATAAAAAACATTTGTGTCGTATAATGTAGGACAAATCAGAATTAAAGGTTTGTTATAAATATGTAATTCATTAAGTTGGCCGCTGGTGTGATATGCACAACAATGCAAAGACTAAATAAGGTACAGTCTCTACTTCATTTGTCTTTTAAATACAGGTCATTTGCATTACATATAATAAAGTATGTTTAGGGTGAATTTGTTTGCATCTGACCGTTTCGTGTCGAATTCCTACAGGTCTACACAGTCAATGCAGTTTTGAAAAGGAACCCAAAACTCAGTCATATCATGATGCACTGTGGGTCAGTCAGTACTGGCAAAGGGGCACGTTTAAAACTGGCAGCAAGGCAGCATGTAGATGTCAACTAAGATTGTTATAATTACATTACTGTTTCAAGTCTAGAATTATGTCACTTCACCATAAAAGTATCTTAAAAGCATGTCATTACAATACATTGCATTATTCACTTAAATGAGTAAGAAAGTACACATGATGGAGATGAAAGGGCAATTGAACAAAAAGAGGAATGAAAGAAATAATTGAGGATGCTTCCTGTAGCTGTCGAAAAGATCAGGAGGATTTTTTTTTTTCAAGCTCTGAGGATTCAGCTGCCTAGACTGCAGGAATATGTCCATATGTGACCTTTGGCCTTTGAGTCCTGTCTCATACGAATACGGCATGCTTATGGGGGGGGGGGGGGGGGAGAATCCCTCCTTTAAATTAAACATAAACATCTGAAACGACCCAATTACATAGCTAGCCCCCGCAGGTTCACAAACTGTCAGTCAGTCCATAAAGTGCACTCTCCATCCTGCAGCACAGCTTGGACGTCAAAGAAAATGGAAGAAAAAGGGTGGTGTTTGTGAGCGAGGGTGACTCGGGATCCTCTGAATGACTAAGTCCTTCCCCTCCGTTCGTAGCGACTGTGAAGTACACCAGTTCGGCGTCTTGGGGCTTCACGTTAATAAACGTAGCCCTCGCTGTACGGGTGTGGCGGGTTGCAGTAGGGCCCCGCCTCCTGCACGTAGGCCATGTTCTCGTCAAAGTGTGACAGCGGCACTGTGTCCTCCTCGTTGATCTGCCGCTCCATGTCCGTCTTCAGCACGGGCCGCTGATTGTCAGGGAAGGCCATGGAGAACAGAGCCTCGGGGTCGCACACAAATTTGTACACGTATCTCTCCCCTGCCACCTGGAGATAAGATAAGATAAGATTAGATAAGATGAAATGAGATTAACTTTATTGTCCCCAAAGGGACAGTTGTCAGAGCCCATGGTTGACTATGGAGAAGAAGGTATTACAGCTAATCAAACGTGGAACCATCGTCATATGTCTCTTGTCAGGGTGCCGCCTTAGGCCTTTTTTACCTTCTGCATAATGCCTTTTTCGTAGTAATAGCGTAACGATCGGCTGAGTTTGTCGTAGTTCATAGCAGGTCGATTCTTCTGGATTCCCCATCGACGTGCAACCTTTGTCACACACATCCACGAACAGACAGACACACATAAACAAAGGGGAAATGGTTATGGTGAAATGAATAGATACCAGAATGTCATAGAAAGATCACATTGTACAGATTAGTGGCTTCAGTCTTGTAACATATTCCCTGTGCATAATAAGAGGTGAGAACATAACACGCCCCCTGTTGCACAACTTCCCGGTAAAAATGCAATGACGTTGTCTTAATGTCAGAGCTTACTAATCCATATTTCCTAATAACAGCAATTAGAGTGGAACCAGACTCCACACCCCTTGACAGGGATGTGTTCATTAGGAGCTTGTCACCCACCCAGTGGAGCAGGCAGCAGATGTTACAGCACCTGTCTACCAGACCACACAACCTCCCCATCCTCCATTCTAAAGCCCTACTCCTACTCTCTCTGTATACCACTCTCTCTCTCTCTCTCTCTCTCTCTCCCTGTCTCTCTCTCTCTCTCTCTCTCTCTCTCTCTCTCTCTCTCTCTTTCTAACCCTGTATCTCTCTCCCTCTCTGCCTGGACCCAACACTAAAAACGTTGCACCCCCTTTCATGTCCTCATGCTCATTCATGTGTTACACCTGCCCGGGCCAAAGGCAGAATTTACGGCCACCCAAAGCCCAAAGTTAGCGCGTTTGGTCACCTGATGGTATGAATGCCCCCCTGTTCGCTGCAGCTGGCTGGTCCCACTGAGTTGGGCCATGTGGACCGATGCCATGTTACACTCCTCTAACCATTACCCTACCAACACACCAGACACTGACTGTGCCTCTCTGTCTGCGATGTGAGCGCACAAACCCAGACCTGTTCCATTTCAAAGGGCCGAACCGTCAACATCGTTTATATTTTTAGGAACAGGTTCATTGAAACGTTTAGTAGGCCACTCTCCGGTTGACAGTTTGTTTGATTTGATCAGATTTCATACTTTTAGCACGGGGTGAGGCAATAAAAAAGGAACGTCTGTATGGTACATTGCCTCGTTCAAACGTTTCCTAACACATTATTCTGACCGTTTGAAGAGCAGATTTCACCTCAAACTCACTTCAATGATCAGAATAATCTGGTCACTGTTGCTTGAAGGGACTAAGATACTCCATGTGGAATATGATGAGACAGACATGCTCTCACCTCCTCTGGCTCGATGAGCTTGAACTCCATGCCCCGGCCGGTCCAGGCGATAAAGTGAGAGTTGGACTGGTCGTCCAGGAGAGCCACCAGGAACTGCCAGAGCTGCAGTGAGCCTCGGCGCTGGTAGGTTGGACCTTCACGGTACAGACCTGACTCCTGCTTTATTTCACCTAGAGGGGGGGTGGAGGGACAGGGGGAATGGAGGGAGGAGGAGGATGGAGGGAGGAAGGGGAGAGAAGAGGTTGTTATTTCACATTTCAATGAATATCTTTGATTGAAATTACAAGTGAAAGCAGCCGTTTATGTGTCGACTCTTGGACATCTCACCTTCGACCTTTTCGGGGACCACGCAGGTGTCGTCGTAGAAATGTCTTGCGACTTTATCGAACATGCAGCCTGAGAGACGGGACAGTGTTGAGAAATCACGTTAGGGAAACGGCAACTTGGACGGGATGAATAACCCAACCAACATGCATGTCTCCAAGCGTCATCCCTCACCTTCAGTCCTGCTGCTGTGAGCCAGATAGCCGTCTTGCCTCAGGTAGACAGAATGGCAGCTAGGCACTTCTGCTGGAGACAGGGAAGAATGGGTGTTAGAAGCCCTTAAGGGAGCATTAGGACAGTATCAGCTATCTGAGAGCAGTCAGTTACTGCTCACTCACTGCACCACTGCCCCTGATTAAAGAACATGTCTTCTAGCATGACACTGGAGCTCAGCCAACAATAAGCGCACAATATGACACTAGTCCTGAACAGTGCAGTGTCGTAGTCTAGGCTAAGCTCAAGATAACCTATTAGCAGCATTGGAGTAAATGTAGCATAAAATGTTGGACATGTTTTCGGCTTGTTTTGTTTCTTCAGCAGTGAAGCATGATGGCTGTGATGGCTTTGTTTCACTGACTGCAACTTCACTGGTACCATTTACAACAGTATAATATTATACTGTATATGTCTGGCCCTCCTACCACATTACAGCTGCTGGGTACAATCAAAGGGCCGAAACAGTTACAAAGTGAATGGTCAATAAAATGACTAACCCCGTTCATTTAGGGCCATCAACATTTCTCTGAACTTCATCAAAGTAATGGGCTTGTAGAGGAAATTACTGCTAATGAAATTACCAGGCTCCCCTCCCATCCTCTCCCCAGGCCTGGTCTAGTAAACAAGCTGCAGAATGACTGCTAATAAATTCGCCTAAATGGTCAATCTGGGATATAAAACATGCTGGAAAAGGGCTCCCTCTGTTCATCCACGCCATCGAGATACTTGGGAAACCTGCGTAAATGTTTGCAGGGTAGTGTTCATTAGGCACCAAACTGAAGACAACAGACTGAAATAAACCTGTGTAACTCAATTGGTAGAGCATGGTGCTTTGCAACACCACGACTTTGGGTTCCACTCCACGGGGGAACGGTATGAAAATGTATGCACTCACTACTGTCAGTCATTCTGGATAAGAGAGTCTGCTGAATAGCTCAGATGTAAATAGTGAGGACTACCTAGATATAGAAACATTTGTTTTCTGTTGCAAATGTTTTCTGAACGCACTCTCTTATGAACATGTCCCTGTTGAAAAGGGCTCATGTTACAGAGAGAAGGCCAACTCAAAGGGAGCTCAGTGCTGTTTATATTGAAATCTTTCTCTGCATGAGGCAGCAGAGTGGACGCCACATTCCACCCTGACTGGGCACACTATTACACCACTCCACAGTAATCTCTCCTTGGCTCTAGCTTATGAATGAAGCCAGCAGGATTAGAACACCCCACCACCCCTTCTGCGGGGGCGGACTGTGACCAGGCACAGACATTAGAGCACCACAGGAAATGGAGCCCGGCACAGACACCCAAACCAGAAACCCCTGCACTAATAATGGGTTAATCCAATCAACAGGCCCATTCCTCAAATGACAACTATCTGGTCTGATTAAAAAGAGGGTGGTTTGATGCTATGGTGGGTCCAAATGCTCAAGTATTTGGTTATATTATTGAGTGAAAAGAGTGTTCTTTGGCCGAATTTGTCATATTTCTCTAATGATGTACACTAAAATATAAATATACAGTAGGCTACATTTTTCTACAGCTCTAACCAAGGTTATAGATTCAACGGTCGTAAAGGTGGGGAGAGGTCTGTCCGTAATAAAGAGATGCTTTTTTGACACCACACTCCACAAAGCAAGACCTGCAGGCTGTATGTATAGATACGTAGGCTATGTGTGACGTTTTTAAAGGTATGTAGTTCTGTCCTTGATCAGTTCTTGTCTATTAATGTTCTGTATTATCTCATGTTTCTTGTTCTGTGTTGGGCCCCAGGAAGAGGAGCTGCTGCTTTCGCAACAGCTAATGGGGATCCTACTAAAACACCAAAGACTAAATAAGATAATGACACCACAATATTAAATACAACACATTTTACTGCATCTGTATTACCACCACCTCCTCCCCCCCAAAAAAAGAGGACAACTAACACACCCACTCACCTGAGTCATAGGTGAAATCCCTGGGCTCCTGTTTGATCATCATGGAGGGGTGGTACGTGGGGGGAATGGGCGCCCCTACCATGGCAGGGTGCTCAAACAAGGGGTCGGGGTACTCCTGCTTGAAGCCTTGTGGGGGGAACAGGATGTTGGGCTCAGACATCTGTCTGTGGTACATGGGCCTTCCGTCCCGAGACATCGACGGTGGGGAGGGGAACGAGTGGCAGGGCTCCGACAGCTGACGTCGAAATCTGAAAAGGCAAGAAAATGACATTTTCACAAATTCTCATGATAACCGATTGAGACAGATGGACTGACATCAATACACATTTTTATACCTAAAACTTGACAATTTATACAACCTGTTGTGTATAATTAGAATGGTAAATCTAGATTCTGGTAAGCTGTACTGAATGTACTATAATGATCAAATAAACTTAAAATGTGCACTTGAAACTATGTCGATAATGTTTTGTTAGTGCCAGTTTAAAGATGATGTAGTGGTAGCCCACAGTATACAGTAGCTGTGTAGTACAGTACCTGTGGTCCATGGAGTAAGTGCTGTCCGGGAGGGGCTGGGAGGGCTGGAGGTGGGGGTACGTCCTGTCTGGTTTGGGGGTGGGGATGGCCGTGGGGGAGCCATTACGAAGGGGGGACACGGGGTTGCTGCAGGGGGGCGTCGCTGGGCTGGAGGGCTTCATGCCTGTGGGGTGTTTGTGCTGCTGGTAGGCACTGAGAGACACACGGGGTGGAGGGATCAGTCTGTTGTTGTTTTTTACATTATGTCGACACATGCCATTTGACAGAAGCCATTGTAGTGTGGCCTAGTAACGCTATCCTTTTCCATATCCAATCGTCTTTTATGTTATAGTTATTGTCAAAATGACAGTTTAAAAACTTTTCGGGCGAAATTTTGAACTTGAATTTTGACACATTTTCCTTCTTTAAGAATATATATATATTTTAGCGTATGTTCAGGGTTTAAAATACTTTTGTGTTTCCTCTTCTAGAATACATCTTCGTGATGACCCTTGACGTACACGGCACTGTAATATCGCAAGCATATGCCACAATGCCATATATCACAAGTCAAATCAATTAAAGATTTGATGCAACTAGGCAATTATTGTGCCATAGACATTTTGGTTCATTTGAAAAAAACACCTTAGGTAGACAGTATATTATCCTAGATCTATTCCCCAAGTCAAGCGCATCCCACTTGAAACATTTAGCACAGCACCTGGCCTTTTGTTTCATAGGGAATGGCTGCAATTCCAATGTCATGAATTCTCAAAATGGAAGGAAGTAATACAACTTTGAAAACAGGGTGGGAAGCCAGAAGTACTGTAGTTTATCAAGCAATCATAATGAAGCAGTCATTATCCATCTAACAGCGTGGCGATATATTGGACAACCTGTGGAGATGAAAAAAAGACTGTACAAAATGTGATTCATTTTCATTTTCATCAAACCAGATTTACCTGCAGAATCCTTGTGAGATTTCACTACAGGTCAAATAAATACTACTTCAATATCCCACAGGATATTTTCCAAACCACCAAAACCTATAATGTTCATTTTTGTGTGTTAGTCTATCTCTTTGTGTGCAATCTGGCTCTGTTGGTTCCAGATAGGGGAAAGTGGAACCTCATGTGATGTCGTACTGGCTGATGCAGAGAGCTCGGATGTTTTCAACCTGTTAATACTTATTTTATCAAGCTGAGGCTGGTGCTGTAGCTTACCTACCTGATGTTGTACAGGCACTTCTCCCCATAGTGGAGTTTGAAGGGCGTCTCCTGGCTACAGGCGGAGCCCAGCTCGGAGCAGGGGCTGTGGGGCTCCTTCTTGATCTTCAGCTGCAGTCCGTGGAATGCCACTATGACATGCATGTGTGAGAGGGAGGGAAGGAGGGAGGATGGAGAGGAGACATTAGATTGGTGACGTTGAAACATTTATTCAGTAACTAATTCATTATTTATCAGTACTCTACATGTCCAAATGTACAATAGTCATATAGTCCCCATGAAAAGTAAACCTATGTTAAAGGCCCTTCCACCACATACAAAATCCTTATTCAACACTTGGGTAATAGGTATACATGTCCAGTACTTCATCTTACTCCACTGCTATCCCTAAGGACAGGGAATATCTATGCAGACTATTTCTAAGTCCAGAATCCCAGTCTTCATCACTCACTGTAACTCACTTCTCGCAGTTACACAATGGGAGTCTCTTCCTTCCTGAAATATGACAATCTCAAAGCAGGGCTAGACACCACTAAATCCCTATCACGTTTCAGCTAACTGCCAATACTGTCCAGACAACACTAACAAGGCCCATTGATCTGAACCCACTCTCTGTACCTATGCCCAGTTTCCCACAGTGGCCTGTGCATTTAAGAAGCTGTTAAGTGCCAAAT
The DNA here is from genome assembly GCF_057628025.1 of Oncorhynchus mykiss. Lineage (NCBI taxonomy): Eukaryota > Metazoa > Chordata > Actinopteri > Salmoniformes > Salmonidae > Oncorhynchus > Oncorhynchus mykiss. Next base: position 37,550,950 of record NC_143024.1, read on the forward strand.
CAGTCCTGATTAACATCCCATCATCTTGAGTCATGATCAACACTAATTCAATTGGCCACGGTGATGAAAACCAAGTCACTCAGGATCAAGTCAGTCCCGGGTACCTGGAGAGCTAGCGTGTCACCGCTAATAAACACACGTAGGCTACGTACGTGCGCGAACATGCACACGCGGTTGCACCAGGCACATGCACAACTACTGAGGAGAGTATAAACCCAAAGTGCTTTACTTATGCAGAGAATATGGCACAATAATTTCCTCGTTACCGTTGACAGGAAGTGGTTTGTCAATCTTCATGTTAAAATCCACATCCGACCCACTGTGACGTCAAAACAAAGTAGATACCGATCATGAATGGAAGTGAAAATCAATCAAACTAAACAAAGCACTAAAAATGCTTGTCTTTTCTCTGGTTATTTAGGGCTAGAACCATGCTCAACTGTCTACCTGGGGGATTGCCGGGCCAGTGTATGTTTTTCTAGAATGGGCCTTAGAAAACAAGCCCTTTCCAGAGCTGATGACTGAGGAAGTAGTTTAGGGGTTGAGGAGCTGAGAGAAGTGGATGTTTTGAATTTCTCACTGCTGACTGACAGCTTGGCCTGTGTGACAGTGTCACAGTCTCTCTGTGTGGAGGAGTCGATCTGTCAACACCCCATCTGACGCCTGTGTCCCAGGGGACTGATGCACGGGGCACGTTGGGGCAAAGCACAGGGGATGTTCACAGGTCTCGCTGGCCTCGGTGGGGCGCGACCTTTACGGGTCATCGATCGGTGGTCAAAGTGGTACCTCCTGAGGGGAGACCTTTGACGGGGTCGAACGGCGTCTCAGGCGCCACAGACACAGAGGCTGCAGCCTTATCTGGCTAATTAAAGGCTTATGGCAAGAGGTACAATAAGTAACAGAGACGTATTGTTTACTGTTTTGTGATGTACATGTATTTATTAGTGGACATACACTGAATAAAAATATAAACGCAGCATGTGAAGTGGTGGCCCCATGTTTCATGAGCTGAAATGAAGAATCCCAGACAACACAAAAAGCTTATTTTTCTCCAATGTTGTTTACATCCCTGGTTAGTGACCATTTCCCCTTTGCCAAGATAATACATCCACCTGACAAGTGTGGCATATCAAGAAGCTGATTAAACAGCATGATCATTACACAAGTCCACCTTGTGCTGGGGGCAATGAAAGGCCACTTTAAAAAGTGCAGTTTTGTCACGCAACACAATGCCTCAGATATCTCAAGTTTTGAGGGAGCATGCAATTGGCATGCTGACTGCAGGAATGTCCACCCGAGAGAATTTAATGTTCATTTATCTACCATAAGCTTCCTCCAACATCGTTTTAGAGAACTTGACGTCCAACCGGCCTCACAACCGCAGACCACGTGTAACCACGCCAGCCCAGGACCTCAAATCTAGCTTCTTCACCTGTGGGATCGTCTGAGGGGGGTGAGTTTTGGGGGTGCTGAGGAGTATTTATATCTTTAATAAAGCCCTTTTGTGGGGGAAAAACTCATTCTTATTGGCTGGGCCTGGCTCCCCAGTGGGTGGGCCTGGTATGTCCCCCAAGGCTGACCCATGGCTGCATCCCTGCCCAGTCATGTGAAATCCATAGATTAGGCCCTAATTAATTTATTTCAGGTGACTGATTTTCTTATATGAACTGTAACTCAGTAAAATCTTTTAAATTGTTGCATGTTGCATTTATATTTTTGTTCAGTATAATTATGGTTTATGAAATGATGTATTTGTCCTACAACACAATAAGTTAATATGCACATGAACTGAATGAACTACAATGTTAAGAACAGCTCATGCGCTCTAAGAGAGGCACCTAAAATAGAGATGGAAATGTCACAATAGATTTATCAGTGGGGTGCCAAGGTACACCAATCAATATGGAAAACATCACCTGTAATGAGAACAGATAAACCTTTTTAGAATGTCAGGTCCATCAATGTTAAATTGCTGTGAGTATCTACAGATTGATTTATCTAAATGGCTGTGCATTTTAAGAACAAGCATTTCTGACAGTTATTTACATCATTTTGAATGGTTTCGTTTGAATTTCTCAAATATTCTGTCAACTTCTTAGGCTGGTTTTCTGTGCAAAATGTGTTATGCTTGCCCACATGAATTGCATTTTAGTATTTTGAGAAATTACTATTGTTTGTTTGGCCCTATTCCTTATTTAGAAACCAAACCTTACATTTGATTCAAAACAACATTTTGATCATTGATTTTTATAAATACAGATTTGAGTGTATTTGCATTTTGTCTGACTTTACGCTTTGCAGTGCACACAATCTCTTTCATTTATTATTTTGGTTCCCTTATTTAAATCATATCTGAAATACCCCCCAACCAGCTATGCCGTTCACAGTGAATTTTCTCAATACAGCCACTATATTAGCTGCAAGCTAAGAAATTTCATTTTGGTGCCAATCATTCCTAATTACCACAAAACCCCCTTGAGGGCAACAGTTGTGTGCATTGGGTTACAAACTGTGTATTTTGGCATTTACAGTGAAGTCTACTTTTGGCAGATATTTCTCCAGTCCATTCATAAAATATCAGTCTTTTGGCAACAGGGGGAAAAAACATCAATTTTCACACAGTGTAAGTGCTTGCCATTACTGTTAATGTTAGTAGCTCCTATCCGCTGATTACATGTGGTCTCATTTTACACCATCTACAGTACTTCTTCATACCCTGCTAAGTTATGCTAATGAGAGCTTGGAAACCACTAAATGTGAAGGTAATAGACAAAGAACATGTCTCCTCCATGTGCAAAGCCTTAAGATTCAATGTCTGGAAGTTTCCCCTTCAAATGTGATGTTAAGTATGGTTGATGGACATGGGAAAATTGACCACAGGTGAGGTGATAAAGTGAGGACGTGAATGCTTCTCTATGAAGCGCAAAAAAAACCCATGTCAAAAATATCTGCAGTGATCCGTTTCCATGTTTCCACCTGTTCTCTATGTCTATTTTCTCATCCCGTACGAATGAATTGACTGTACATGTCATACACCTCGTTTTACCTCTATTGACCTCTAAACAATCCCACCATCCTCTCTCACTCTCTCCTTGGTGAAACCCATATTGGAGTCCTGCAGGCTGGGACGCCTGCTCGAGAGCCCAACCACAGTGCCCTCGCCCTCCCACCCACCATCTGTTTCTGCCTCTCCAGTCTGCTCCAGCATGCCAACAGGACGTTTCCTATGGTCAGCAGTCCCCTACTACAATGGACACGATGGGCCCTGGATGGCTTTGAAGGACATGGGGACCTCAAGACCTTATGGATGTTACTGTGCAACCATTTTGGATCCTATGTGGATATGTACCATACTGTACGTCTACGTAGCTCAGAGAAACTGGTAAGAGGTTCCTCAAAGGCAAACAGTTTCTTGAGACAAATGTAGAAATACAAGTATTGAAATGAATCAAATATTCTGAGGTGAATATCTAACATGTGAGCGATAAAGGGGGTAATGGTCATTACAGACACAGTTTCCTGCTTTCTCACTGTTGCACAGGCCTTTTGGCTCATCTAAAAGACATGTGCTAGCACTGGATCCCACTGAGCTCCACTCACTCCACTTCTGTCTCCACGTTGGCTGACTTCCTTCATAACCCCACTGTGCCAACAACAGCCTCGTCTCCACTCACTTTAAATGCTCATTGTACTGTGCCACCAAATGCATTTTAATGTATAGTGCATTTATGTCAAGACATATTGGATTTCTTCCAGTATAACCGCCACAACAAATGCTGACAGTTACAGAGGATAAAATACTGTTGGAAAATATTGAGTTTGAGATTATTATTATATATATATAAAAAACACTATCTGATTATTATCACTCATTGCAAATGACTCAAAATATTTTGATACATTTCCTACATAAATAAACCCCAGTGCTATAATATCATAGCTCCCTCTTCCACCCCCTCTCTTCTACCCTCTCTTCCACCCCCTCTCTTCTACCCTCTCTTCCACCCCCTCTCTTCTGCACCTGTCTGCCAACCTGCAAGACTAGCTCTCCGGAGACCACATGTGAGAGTGAAGGTGGGGGTACTGAGAGACATGGAAAAACACACACACACACTCACACACAAACGCATAGACTCACACATACATACACAAATACAATAACATTGTGGCATCATATACTCACAGTTTTCAGTCTGGTAGTCTGGGACAAACTGCTCGTCATTGTCGGGAACTTGAGCTAGAGAAAGAAGCAGAGAGGAAAGGAAAAAGTGATTTTCATGCCGATGGACGACACCAGACTCACGATATCCAGTCTAACCCTCTCAATCATTTATTTTGGCAAAAAGCCTCTAAAGACATAAAAAAAATCCCTTTATGGACATGTATCTATTCATGAACAAAGCAATGTAAATGCAGAATCCTCCCAATGTTTATCCAAGTTATAATGCACCAACGGACAAATAGAATGCAAATGGAGCAGCTAAAAGCTAAAATAACAGTCTCTAGGGAGAACGAATGTATTGCTCTTCCCCTCTTTCTCTTGATTGCATATGTCCTGAGGTTGTCTGGTCCGTTTTTAAATGATGCTGTAGCTTCAGGAGTTTGCTATCTCCACGCCGATAGCAATAACACCCATTGTTAACAGTAGCTAATTGGGTTCTTCCCCACTGCTGAATCCACCTGTACCTGCCGAGTCAGCTCTGCTCCAATCCAGAGTGTTTCACCTATCATTCACACTCCTGTGCTTTCGGCTAATGCTAAGACAATGAAGGCTTTGCACAGGGTCCAATTAGGCATGTACATATTTATATCACACACATTTGCACTTTTTAGGTCCCTGAAGTTTGACGAGTTTGGAGAATTGTGGCAAACGGCAATATGAGAGATTTTTAAATGTGTCGTTAGCACGTCTATTTTTACGCACAAAGAGGTGGATTCTCATTATCACTGAATCAGTATCGTGTCGAGGCAGGTCTGTATCAGATGATCATGTTTTGTATTTTCACTTTTCAAAATGAGAGAAAAGGAACGATCCAACAAAATAGAAAAAGGAAAAACCTATTTTCTCACAATATGCGTGGTGGAAAAACATGTGAAAAACGATTAGGTCAAGCCTTGTGTGAACTAATGTTCACTGTAAAACAAGTGTCAATACAGTAGACTGTTCTGATAGACACTAGGAAAGATGAATTATATTGTATGGTGCAATACTGTAAAGATCAACATAACAGCAACTGAAGTATAATTGTAAAACCCTGTGCACCTGCTGACTTCAATTATTTGTGCCAGCCAAGCCCCCTCTTGCAGTGGGATTGTGGTGTGCACTGTGATTTCTGCATCAAGATGGCCATTGTAAGAACTACAAAACACCTTTTCGTGCAAAATAATGTCATACCTTGCCACTACAAATAATTACAGACCAGAACTTTCTCTCAATTCAAAATACTGCCTCCACCACAAAACCATGACTGGAAAACATTCACCCAGTGCAAGCCTGACCACTCAAAGAAAAGGAAACAATGTCTCCACCACAACCGTGTACAACTTCTTTCTACCTCAAGTTCGCTAGCACTGTGTAACACACGCGCACTGCAGGCATCACAAAGTCGCAAGGTTCAAAGCGAGAGGGGAAGAAGGATGGCGACAGACAGGCGGAAACGAAAGGAGAGGGGGAGAAAGTGATGTTGAAGCCGGATGCATGAGTCACCGGACCCAGTCTGTGAATGGGCCAGCTGATCCCTGCAACAATTCCCGGAGAGAGCACCAAAATTAGAACTCTGCCGCCATTCACAAAAAAAGAGAGAGAGAAAGAAAGAGGGAGAGAGAGAAAAGAAGAGAAAAGAAAAACAGCCAAGCCCCATACACAGGCCCTGAGTAGTAGTGGCACATCCTTTGTCTTTTCCTCAGCCCATTCTTTTCATCCCAGCCCAACACCATCAGGCTCCTGTACCTACAAGTACTGTGTGTCTGATGGTGTTAGGTTTCAAACAAATCTAGCTAGCGCGCCAACAACAGGGCTGAGATGAAAAGAACGGGTTGAGGAAAAGATTTACTGTCTCCTTTTAAAAGTTTGAATTCAATAGACCAGACTGCATCAGCTATCATTTTCACATTTATGTCAACATTTTATTTAAAAAATGACAGTATTCTAAAATTGTGGCAACCTCACCGAATAGATTTCAACGTGAAATTGATACTTGAAGAACTCCCAAAAAGAAAGAGAAAAATAGCCCTGGCCAAAATGGCCAGGTTAGGAACCCTTCAACCTCTCGGTTTGTGATGTCAGAAATTCAGTCTGTCTCCCATCATTCCTCCTCTTATTTCCAATTACCTGAATGAATAAATCTTTGAAATAGGTAGGTAGGTATTCCTTTTTATCTTAATGGACAGGAAGTCATTTATTAAATCTACTTCAATCTTGAAACGTACATCACAATGATCCACGACATGCAGAACTGTACTCCTTACAGTAATATCTATATCAGGAACCAAGGCCTTTTCCCCCCACTTAAATACTAAAATATTAAAACGACATCTTATTCTTTTACAAGCCCTGCGGTATATACTTCATAATCTAACTGGCAGAGAGTAGCTGGTAAAGTATTCCAATATCTATTTCAAAGCATACTTTTCATTTTTAAAACCCCTAAATTACACTGCAAGCATTTTTAAATGTATTAAAGAATAGATGAATCTCATCAATGATTAAGTTGCCTATCCACCTGTGCAAAGCAGGGAGAAATATTTTTCTACCTCTTTGGAAAATGTAATAAGATAACCTCAAAAAAATTACCAGGAAAACATCACAGTTGATAGAGTATGATAAAAATGTATATTACTGGTTAAGGATCTACACTTTAGACCTTAACATTACGACTAGAATCATCTGCCAGTAGAGACTGAGGCCTACTGGATAAAGAAACAGGTTGTCTTGTTCAATACTAACATAGCGCAACAGTAGAGCTGAAGAAAATATCTAAACAATTTACCATAAATACACATTTTTCTAGATTAACAAATATGTGGTCTGAATATAAATATAAAATCATCAAAAGTTCAATCTGTCATCAAACCTCGATTCCTCTCAAAGCTTGAGAGACCAACAAACAACAAAAGCCCTGACACTGACATAGATTGAACAACAAAAGAATGATGTCATTATTGATACCAAATGTAGCCTAATTCTAATCCAAACGAAATTTGTTTTAAATAGTTAGCTGACACAAGATGTTGGCATGTTTTAGTCTTCCATAATGCAGTCCACAGTCCACAAATGCAGTGCATTTAAGGAGAAAAGTAAATATGCAGTGCATTGGGGCGGCAGGTAGCCTACTGGTAAGGGCATTGGGCCAGTAACTGAAAGGTTGCTGGATCAAATCCCTGAGCTGACAAGGTAAAAATGTGTCATTCTGCCCCTGAACAAGGCAGTTAACCCACTGTTCCCCGGTAGGCCGTCATTGTAAATAAGAATTTGTTCTTAACTGACCTGCCTAGTTAAATAAAGGATACATTATTTTTTTGAGAAAGATGTCCCACATACAGAGATAAACTTAGTTATATTTTGTGTAGAAAGGGAACACATGGTGCATTTACAATACGAGATAAGATGATGGGACCACATTATACAGCACATAATGTCGTGGGCTTGTTTCGGTCCCTAAGCAAGCGGCAAGTACAAACTTCAAGATGTGTCATGCATGCATACAATCATATTGACATGGGAAATTAAAATGATTAAAAAGTAATGTAGAGGACTTTTATAGAAGCTACAAAGAACTCACACGTTGAATCCACATCCTACTTCATATTTACACCACCAGAAACTTTGTGATTTCCTGTTTTAAAACCTAATGCCAATAACATAGATTGGACATACTGCATATTATAATTTATAGGTCACTCTAAATGTAATCAAAGCAATATTAACATCCAGAAATGTAGCAACAAAAGTTTTAAAGAATAAAAGGCCATGTTTTTCTGTTAATGCATATTGCAGCTTATTAGCAATTAATTGAAAGGAAGAAACATTGCAAACTAATGCAAATGTCCCATGCAAAGAAAAGCATTTTCAACATGTAAATGATATTCAAGAGAAGAAGATCAAATGTAGATACAAACGACAGACTAATACGTTTACAGACTCAGACATGCACAGACATATGAAACATGCAGCTTACGGAAATGGTGCAGGCACAATATGATCAATATTCTTTACTAACCAAAACTTCTGTGCTGCAAACAGGGCGGAAAGAAGACACCCGCGCTTAAATCCTGAAGCATCACGTCTGAGTTATACCACACAGAGCAAGTCTTGCCATTAGAAAAAAATAATTAAATAAACAAAAACAAACAAAAAATTACTCTCAACAAAAAAACAAGTAAATCCGTTATTTTTCTTCCAATAGAAAGATAAAGAAACGGAGAAGACAGCTGATACTACAGCTATGGAGGATGATTTCTAGAGAGATGCGCTGAGAGGAAAAGAAAGAGGAATTAGTGAGGGAGTGTGAGAGAGAGAGAGAGAGAGAGAGAGAGAGGAGATGGTAGAGGACCGGTGGAGGTGGTGCGGTGGTGGGTCGGCTCGCGTGCGTTAGCTCTTGCCAAAAGCAGAAGAGACAGTGAGCAGCGGAGAGCTTTCTCCTGGTAATTTGTGATGACACTCTGGGTAGAGCCTCCTCAGTCTCCCTCAAGACCACGCTCATCACAGTCTCTAATGTATGCATGACACACAAGGTGCCTCTTCCACACAGGCTTTAATTGGACTGCACGTTAGTAGGAATGGAACTTGGGGCCAATTTTTTTCTACATCTCTACCTTTCCCGATCCCTTTCTCCAATTCTCTTACTATGTCTTTTAAACCAAGTGAGCTTGTTGAGCTTCGACACTACAGTAAATGTGTAAACACTTACCTTCCGCCAGCCAGGTCTCTTGCAGTTGACTGAGGTCCTGGAAGAGTTCTAGGAGAATAAAACAATGGAGGACAATCATGGAGGGGAAGAAAAAACAGGACAAAAAAAGCTTCAGAAACAATTCCCTCCACTATGACAGGCTGATAGGCTTAGAATGCCATTGGAGGCTTGGCCAGATGATTCAGAGGCACGTGTGTAACTAATAACAACTCAATTTGTGTCTGTAGCCACTGACAGATGCTACTCGCAATCTTCACAGGTGAATGTCTTGTAATTGAGATTTTGCTTACGAGTGCAGGTGGCCACAAACCAATTGAATTTTGCTAAATGTTAAGAAGCCGTGAAATTAACTTTTCCCTCCCCTCTGCTCTACCTACCTTCAGTGTCCAGGGCTAGGTCAGAGTTAATTAATTTTCTTTTTCTGTCATTTGCCGGTCTCTCACTGCAAGTTGTCTTCCCCTGTGGCCTCTAAACGGGAGGAAACAAATCAATGTCTGCCACTGGAGTGATTCTGTTGTGTACTAGCACAGATGACAGCTGAGAGAGCAATAGATGGCCATCAATCACACATCTCACACACTTTTAAACTTGCCCCTGTCCCTTTTCTTGACCTATAACTACAGAGGGAATGCAACGCTTCAGTGCTAACTAGTAATAACGTTATTACAATATTTCTTAGAATATATATAACATCATGTATTACACAGTAATAGTTTAAATATTACGCTATCCGTTCATACATCTGTACATGGAGGAGGTGACTGAGCGACCGAGTGACCAGCTTGCAGGTTTTACATCAACTTAATAACACAGTAATGAATAACATTTTCCTGATATCTAAGTGCTGTTTATTTGTTATTTGGTCTCGGGTTATACGTAAAAAAAAAACGTGTCTCTCACTCACATTGGATTTAATATAAGGCACTTGTTGGTCTTGAATCCCATCCATTCTCCAACGCTAATGCTCTACTTTAATTGATAAGCAATTAGCCAGAATTGTCCGCGGAGTGTGCCGTCCGACCACCCTATATCAAGATGGATTGGGGGAAGAATAAAATGAATGGACCGTCTAAACTTGCCGAGGTAGTCGACATGAAACAGTTTCATTCATAAAGGTACAAACACCTCCGCAGTGAACTTGCACTACGATTATCCCACTACAAAAGTAAATAATTGACATATTAGCTGCATAGCTCTCAATGAGTTGTGTGTTACTCACCTTTGTAAAGAGGTAGGCTATGCATAAGGTTGTTTACAAACGGTCCACTTCTCACTATAGGCTGTGCGCAAGGATGGCGATAAATATTGAGAACCACCACCTAACGTGACCAAAAGCTGTACTAAATAATACTCTAAAGCATGTCGTAAACACAAAATAGAAAATAAAATAATAGGGACACTCACCTAATTAATCTGCGCCGCATTCATTCACGGGTTTCTGTCTGTATTTAGTAAGAAACAAAAGTCAGCGATGTGAAGCCCGCTGCTGAATCTGACGGCTGAAGCCTGCGCACACTCAGCTCTAGTGTTGGTTTGGCGCCGCTTGGCTTCGCCTTCTGGGGCCCCCCATGGAAAAAGAAGGCGCTCCGTTTCCTATTGGTTGTCAGTCTTTCACTGGATCCGATTTCCACCCTTCAATCAGGCACATTTTTAATCATGTGTGTTTAACTTCTAAAGAGAACAACTTGTGAGGAACAGTGTTACAACTGTTTGTCTGTCTCTGTCTGTCAGTCTGTCTGTGTGTTTGTGCTTGCGTGTGCATGTCTGTTTTAAACTTTATCACTTTGCACAATGTTTCTAAAAAATTGGGCTTTTAAAATGCCACTTTTACTTGATGCCATTGTAGTGTCTTAACACTTAGTACTTATTTATGTAATAAGAAAGACTCTGAATACAAGCAATTGAACTGTAGCTTCACATTTACTCAAACGAGTTAGTACCAGAATAACATAGAACAATGCGCATGACCAAGGGTGCTCCATCCTTAAAGGGGGCATCAGTAATTAACAGAACATAACACTACATTTGAAGAAGGAAATAGGTTACCTGTGTACAGAACCTGTTTTGTTTTGTTTGAGAACATGTTTCTCAGAGCACGTTCTTGATCAAACACACACACACACACACACACACACACACACACACACACACACACACACACACACACACAGTCACGTAAACGCACAGTCGCATAGACACACACAAACCTTATGTTCTCCTATTTTCCCTAACCCCTAACACTAAACCTAACCACTAACCCTAACCCTAATTGTAACCCTAACCCTAAACCTAACCCCTAAACTTAAAATAGCCTTTGTTCTCATGGGAACATGGGAAATGTCCCCATGAGGAATGTTTTTCCTTGTTTTACTATCCTTGTGATTTTAGGTCCCCACAAGGATAGAATAACCAACCCACCCACACACACACGCACGCACACACACACACAAACACACACGTACCCTTAGCCTTACCCTAACCTTAACCCTAACCTTAACCCAAAAACTAACCTTAACCCTAACCCTAAACCTAACCCTAGCTCCTAACCCTAAAACTAACCCTAGCTCCTAACCTTAACCCTAAACCTAATTCTAACCCAAACACTAATTCTAACCTTAACCCGAAACCCCGTAGAAATAGCATTTGATCTTGTGGGGACCAACAAAATGTCCCCAGTTGGTCAAATTTTGGTCCCAACAAGTATAGTTAAACACGTCCACACACACACACACACGCACACACACACACACACACACACGCACACGCACGCACACACACGCACGCATGCTCCCTCTGTCCTTCTTTCTCAATCAGAGGCAACACACACACAGATGTGAGCACACACACTTTGTGACCATGGAAACAGCATTTTGAAGTGTTTCCAGAGGGACTTGCTAAAGCTGCAGCTCTCCCCTAATGTAAGGGATGCATTGCTGTGTGCCTCAGACCTGCAGAAGGCACTGACCTGTAAGTAAATCACAGGTCACTGGGCAACTGAGGACAGGTTTGCATCACAGTCAATACGACACTGACACACAGTGAGAGCAGTCTGGTGCTTTACAAAAGAAAGATATCACTAACACTCACACCTGACTCCCCCCCCTTACTAGCTCTGACTTTGCTGATACTTTATTGAGGAAACATGTACTTACTAATACTATGATATGTGGTTGTCCCAGCTAGCTATAAATGCACTAAATGAATGCACTAACTCTAAGTTGCTCTGGATAAGCTGTCTGCTAAATTACTAAAATGTTAATGTCAAATATAAAAATCTAATGATTTGGGGGAAATTCTAAACAGTTATTCTAATATTATACAAATTGGTTATTACATTAATCAAAACACTTGCATGGCTGATGAAAATATCAAAGAAACACATGTAATGTTCAGTTGAAAGGGTGGTATATGTCAGGACAGAAATCTTGAAGCCGTCCTATGGCCATTATTACATTTAAAAAAGACATGTTGTATTGATGCACACAATGGAGAGGTGCAGTGAAATGTGTTGTTTTACCGGGTCAGCCATTGTAGTACGGCACCCCTGGAGCAAATCAGGGCTAAGAGCTTTGCTCAAGGGCACATCGACATATTTTTCACCTTGTCGGGTCGGGTACTCAAACCAGCGACCATTCGGTTACTGGCATAAAGCTCTGACTGCTAAGCTACCTGATGCCTAAGACATTGATGGGGATAGGAAGTGAATTATCTTGTCACTCCTGTGGAACCCCCCGGAGGCCTGAGAAACACAGGTCAAGCGTAGGTGTCCTGTCCATCTGACACCAAGCGAAGAGGTAAACACACTCATTTGCCTCATCCCTAGAGAGACAAACAAATATTAGCTATGTGTTCCAATTGAGATTTTACATTGTATTGTATTAGCAGCAACACCATGTAGTTACTTTGTGCAGAAGGCATTCATTGTTTCATGTATCACATAAGCCTACGGTAAAGATATGAATGAGATCATAATGAATGAGGAGTTATGATTGAAATTATGTAATATCATCAAAATAAATAACAAAAGTAATATAGGCTACAGGAAATGATTAGATTTGTTAAGGGACATTTATTTTAAGACTAATCCTATATTGATTTAGTTGACTCAAGCAACAAGAAAAAAGCATGTTACAGGGTCATTGAAGGGTCATCGCAGGATCAGGGTGAAAACTGTACACAGCACTGTCAAGTGTGACATACCATGAGCCATAAGAAAGTTTGACAGGCATCTCTCATGGCTTGAGTGTATCCACTGTATAAATAGCTTTAGAGCAGGTGTAAGAACACTAACAGGATCGTGAGTGTCCTGTCGGTGACAGTCAACCCGTCTCAGGTGCCATTGTGCCATTGAGTGCCATTAGGTGTCAACAGGGTCAAAGGTAAGAAGACATGTCGGTGAGCAGGTCAAACGACAACAACATTTAATTGTTTTCATGTTCTGTTCAGTTTTTGAACAGAAGAACACAATGGCGTGATTTACAGAGAAGAGCAATGCTTTACGCAGAAAAATAACATTGTGTACAAAAATACAACTTCACTGTACAAAGCAAACACTGCACATACAAAGCAAAGTAATGGAAAAGTTGGTGGAACCAAATCTTCCATAAGCAGGATGGGCCTTTGAACAGAGACAGAAATCCAATACAGTCATCTTCCATCATTGAATTGCACTTAGAAAACATGCAGGAATGCATTTTACTTGAAAACTTGTATCTATTCATGTACTGTTTGGGTGTCATTCATGTGTAACAGATTTGAAGAATTTCAGATAGTGTATGGATCTGATCTGAATATGGCCTTTCGTTCTGTTTATCTTTGGTAGTATTTTACATTGAGATATGGGTCAGAGGTTTTGGTGAAAACTGGACGAATGATGTCAATATAATAAAAAGTCACTATAGATTTCTGAAATTAAGAATACAATATACTGTTCAGGTTAACAATATCAGGCCATTCTTATGGTTAGTCTTACTTATCTGCACATCATGTGCCAGACCAAATAGCCTCTGCAGATATCTAGTGGGAGAATGCAGAGCTTCTTCTTGTCTCTGAATAACCCAGTCATGCAAATTGATTAGACTGATTCTCAAGATTGATTCCTCAATTCTAGCTCAAGTATGTCAATAGTAATTTCACATGTGGACTTGAGTTCTAATTGGTTAATGTATGCATGTATGAGTCATGTATTGTAAACATGCTCAATGGCAAACCGCTGAAAAAGACTGAACAAGTCAATGACCTAAGGAGGTCAAAACCTGCTCTGGAGTCTTGACTGTGATAATTGTACTACATGATGTACTCAATTCTATTATTTGAAAGGTTTTTCTATAATAATAGTTAAGTGTATAAACCTTTGAGCAATATTATATCTTAAAAATACCTGAGTACCTGCCCCTGAAAAACAGGACTCCCTGACCACAAAAGGTTGATTTCAGGTTGATATGATTTCATTTAGTGTGAGAGAAAGGCAGTAGTTGAACCCTGACAAAGTGTTTGACTTCGAAAATGAACAACACAGTACAATTCCACGTTCAAAAATAGATCTTGGTTATCCATGCAACTCAAGATGTGCACAGCACAATTAGAAGAAATTGTCTGGATATCCCGTGCAATGTAGAAAAAGTGTATATGTCATGTGACATGTGCATGCATTTGTTACCAATTCATTTTCCTTAATTGGTCTATGAGCCTTAATGGAAATAGTTTCTATGATCCAGCTGCAAGACATTTGAGCAATAACCTGTCAAACATGTTTTGTGGGAAACCTAACAGAGCCTTTGAGATTCTTAAATCCATTCTCTGATGAAGTCAACATTGAAGAGATAGTCAGTGCCCGAAGAAATGCGAAGCAAATAACCTGAAACGTTAACTTAGACCAAATGCTTATAGTATATGTTAACTCAATGTCATCACTGTCCTTATGCACCCTGAAAGATATGTTCACCTCATAAACAGTAATCCAATGTCCATCATGCATTGGGGGTGTTCAAGCGCAAACACAAACACATTCAAAACAATGACGCCGCATAAATCAATACCTTATCATACAAATTATTTTCAATGATTGACAGAAATGTGTTACTTCCTTAAAAGGACTTGATCCACATGGCACGTTGCACTAGACCACTATAAAAATGACATTTAGAAAAAAACATGCCATCGTAACAGTATAAAGTTGAAATCTGGAACGGTAAACAACTGTTCCAGAGGGACAATACCACTGTGTTGGCATTGTGGAGTGGCACCGCATCATGAACCAAAGTTTCTGTCCTTGTAGTTCCTCACTCTAAATAAGTAAGGGGGCACTGACATTTCCATGGCAGAAGTAGCATGCACAGCTACAGTATGCTATTGAATGGAGCTAGGCTAACAAATTGGAATCCTAGCATCATACCCTAGCGACCCAAATGGAGCTAGGCTAACAAATTAGCATCCTGGCATCACACCTAGCGACCTCCGTGGGTAAGACAGCTTGATTCTCTGGAGAAGAGGCCGAAGGCTAAGTCTCTCTCTCTCTCAGTCTTTGCTCTCGCTGCATGTTCGTCGGATCACAGAGGAGAAGAAGCTGTTGCCTTGTGGGGGACCCATCAACATCGGGGCCTGGTTCTTATGCACTATTTCAATCTGGTGTGGACAGAGAGTGAGGGAAACAGGACAGAGTTACATGGTGTTATGCTATGGTTGGGTGAATGCTTTCATAACACGGAGCACACGGACCCACTGAACATACCTGTACACTGTACAGCAAGGGAGGTCATGGCCTGTGTAATAATGTAATCTTGCCATTCCAATAAGCAACCACAGAGAAAAGCTTGAAGCTTGAATTCTATGAGTATTAGACGCTATTAGCATGTCAGAAGAAGAAAAAGTGAAACTACCACAGATCAATGAGAAGGTAAATATCAACCATCAAGGTATGCCCTGACCTGGACGCAGCTCATTATACTATAGCCCTCGCAGTATAAAGCAGAATAATGAGCAAGGTGAACAGTATCATCAGCATAAAAGAAACCCTTCTACTTCAAAGAGGCGCGTGCCATTCATCGTTCATGAACTCTAACGCTGTAGTGGTCGCTATTGTGCGTGGGCTTGATGTCCAAGTCATATTCAACGTGACTGAACTGAATGTTACTGGAGTATCATTTCATTGACAAATTAACCTTTCCATGAGAATTGAGGTTAAAAAAAAAAGGTTCAGCACAAAATCATGACTTGAAAGAGAAGCTGACCGTGTTTGAAAGCTTAAAGGGCTATGAGTTTGTATTTCATGGTAAAGAAATGTATACTAATTTTCAAATAGATTAATTAAAGGGGCAATCTGCAAAGCACAACAAAGTGGCTACCCTGCCACTGTTTTGGTAAATAGCTGAGGAATGGGGCTGGAGAACGTAACCAAACAATGCTATCAATACTGGGACTGACCATCCATTAGATCAAAATCCTAGTTTTAACCATGTTTTAAACCTACACAGTCAGTGTTTGTTTACAATTGACTGGTTTACAAACAATGGAGTAAAACAAATGTATATTTTGGGTTCTGATGGTGTACAACAGTTAAACTAAGATAATTAAGGAATTTACAAGTTATAGTCGTCAATAATCAATGATTATATATACTTGAAAAAAATGTATGGCCCTTTAAAGGTTATGCCAGTGTACAATAGAGATGTAGTAATACATGTTATAAGTGCAAATGAACGTGGTTAATTATCTTATGTATGCAAGACATGATTTGCATAACTGTTGTTGTTAATAATTAGTTGGATAACATCCCATTTTAATGAACTTTTAACAGGTTGACTGATTCAAAATTCAGCATCGAGACGTCTGTAACTCACCATGGAAATCATCCAACACACAATTATGTATTGTCAGAGCCTAACTTTGATTTGTGGAGTTTTGCCAACAGACACAAGTGCACTTATAAACTACTTGTTTTGTCATGCACTAGATTCTCCCATAATAACTGAAAGATCTGTATGTAAATTCTGGCTCCACTTCATCTGTGATGCTGTCAGATTGTAATTAAAAGCAAACACTGGTTTAATCAGCACAAATGGAGCCATTTCATTTTGAAAAGTGAACAAAACGTAAAACAAAACAAACACTTGTACTTGTGCAGGGGGAGTAGTTTGAGGGACCAGGTGAACACATTCAAAGAAAGGGTTGTGTTATTGCATGTCAGTTATGATAAATTACAAATATTTAAAACAATGCAACTTCCCTCTCAAGAAACTTCTGCCGGGGTACTTTAAAGCATTCATCTCTTATGTGGGAGCATAGTGACAATTAGGTGATGAACTTTCTATATGAACCACCTGTGTGCAGCGCATTCTACATGCATTAATACCACAATACAGGGAACATTGACATGACTTACAGTACAGGGAGTCTGCATCCAGGGCTCTCCATCAATCTGCATGGGGAGGGCTTTGGTGGTCCTGACAATTACAAACAAAAATCCCCCTTAAAACATGATTCTTGACTTCTGTCATGTCTTCCATCTAGATTGTTTCTGTGTTGTTATCAGTGTTCAAAACGGCTGGGATGGGATTAAAGAAGGTCGACTGTGGTCAGACAGTGATCAGTGGTTGTGGTCAAGGGGTACTGACCTGATGGTGACCGAGGAGCACTGGGCCAGGCGTCTTCCTGCGCTCCTCAGGCCGATGTGGATCTGTCCCATCTCCATGGCTCCCTCCAGACCCACCACCTCCAACAGCTGGTCTGACGGGTCTACAAACACGGAGACATAAACACAGCCACACATAGAACTCAGACCATCTCTCGACCATCCTGTTGAGCCGAGCATTACAGTTTGAATTGATCCTAAATCAAGCCATTGGTTAACTCTGGAATCCATGCATCTTGAGTAAGAAGAAGAAGAAGAAGAAGAAGAAGAAGGAGAAGGAGAAGAAGAAGGAGAAGAAAGATGAGAACAGGAGGGATAAAAGAGGCAAAAAGGAAGTGTGCTTCATTTTCAAGGTGCACAGTTTGCCTTCCGCTCTCTGAAGTCTGAATATTCACTGTTGAAAGGAAAAAAGAAGCAACAAGAACAACAACCAGCAGCCATAAACAAAACACCTATTAATTAGATTGCACCGGCAATGCAAAGCAATCTTGTCTTCCTATAATTATTAATTTATTTTCTGTTTTGAAGTTATGAGCATTGATTTTGCCCCTGCTGGAAGCCCAGTGTCGCGCTGAGCCCATCTGTTTCAGCGGGCCTGTTACTCCTCCTACTCTCAGACTACCCCTCCGCAAATTAAGCCCTGTTGGGAGTGCAGAGAGACACTAATTGAAACTAAGACCCATTTTAGGGACTTGGTGGGTATGGTAGAACAAACTAGCATGCTGTCATTGATCGTGCTGTATGGTGCTGTTGCTAATGCTAGGTTGCTGCTGCTAGGGTCAGGCTGATGTTGAGGGCTTCTAAGATGTTTGAGTGATGCCTTGGACACAGTATATAAATTAACCATATTTGCATTTCTATGGATGTTACTGTTGAGGGGTAGTGTCCAGCTGTAACTATAGCAACAGGCTGGGTCGGCACCCTCTGTGTTAAATTGTGAATGTAGAGCTTGCCCTGGCATGAGAGCTAAGCAGAGAGTTTGTGTGCGTTCGCACGTGTTTGTGTGCATTCACACGTGTGTGCTTGTGTGTGAATACGTGTGTGTTCACACCTGTGTGTGTGTTTATGCCTGCATGCCTGTGTGTGTGTGTGTGTGTGTGTGTGTGTGTGTGTGTGTGTTTGTGTGTGTACACAATGTGCTAGCCCCCTGATACTGGGCCCTCCCCCCCAGCATGCCTTCTCACGTTAGCGCTGCTGGCTCACAGAGCCCCTGGCTGACACGTACGATGGACAGCATCACCACGGCGATGGATAAACGTGTGGAGATTCCTGGTTGCCCGGGGCTACACACAGGTCATATAGTATACCCCAGAGTGCTTACTGTGGGCAAGGCCAGGAGTGTGCTCTGCTTTCAGTAACCAAGGTCTATCTATTTTTGAAAATAACAAATGATTGGTATATGATTATCATAAACAATGGTGGTTGTATTAGTATTTTCATGAGGCTACTTCAGTTGTTTAAGTATATGCCATTGGGGGAGGGGTGAGGGACTAAGCTAACATTTTGAATTATTTTAAGATGGTTATACCATGGATCATTTAGCAATTTGATTTAGAATTGAATCCCCCAAAAATAAAATAAAATAATTAGAGAAAATATTGAATATGGCCTTTACTACTATAGTCCATAGAAATGCATGAATAACACATTCATGAATTTGCTAAATATTCAACTCTATTTTTTTGTGGCACAAAACTACTTCCATTAGTTTGTACCTCAGATGAGTCCCGTGACACTTGTGGAGGTCGTAGAGCATAATGGAGAACATTGCGGTCGCGAGAGACTCCCTTATATTAGTTTGTAGTCCAAACTGTTCGGGACACTACAGATGTTTTCTTGAGAAGACCGATTTTCGGGATGTCTCATGGTCTGACAAACACTGCTGTAGCTCTGCCACCTTCCAAGGCCGACATAGGCAGATGAGGTGGATTGAGACACAGCCCATGCAAAAAAACCTGATAGCTCTAGCTTAAACTGACAGATTTTGATGGGGATTTTATTATTACGTTACTTAGATTGAGGCAAAGGTGACACTTAAGACACTTAAGGATGAATGAATGCCTGTATAATACTATCTGACTGTTACAACCAGTGCAGTGCCCGTTTAATAATAGTGATGCATGCATAACTATAGCCTGGTCTGTGGTCTATAGTCATGGAAGAAGGAACAGACTCCAGTTTCCCCAGATTAGAATCGGTTGAGCTCAGAGGCACTGGTTGCACGTGTCAGACGAGAGAGACCGATTAAAGATGTATTTTTCTTTCTTCTTGTCAAGTGATTTTTTTTTTAAAGGGCAACACTAGTTACACCAGCACTTCCGGAGAGGTTTCTCTAACTCAGAGTCATGTAAATATATGGCTCAGCTCTCACTTATCTGTCTACTACATTCTGCTCAAGTGTTATTGGTTGAGAGTTGGTCATAGTTTTGGAACATATCATCAAGCGCTCTGAGAGAAGACCGTCATCATCATCATGCAGTGTTTAAATGGGCAAAAGGTGAAGTGGAAACATAGATCTTGCAGAAATAATAACTTGAGCGATTAGTGATTTTTGAGGTCGGTTCAATTACAAAAAAATAATTGGTTTAGACGTTGTTGTTTTTTTTACCCCTTTTAAATGGTATCCAATTGTTTAGTGGCTACTATCTTGTCTCATCGCTACAACTCCCGTACGGGCTCGGGAGAGACGAAGGTTGAAAGTCATGCAACCTCCGATACACAACCCCAAGCCGCACTGCTTCTTAACACAGCGCATCCAACCCGGAAGCCAGCTGCACCAATATGTTGGAGGAGACACCATGGCAACCTTGGTTAGCGCGCACTGCGCCTGGCCTGCCACAGGAGCGCGATGAGACACCGGCCGGTTATGACAGAGCCTGGGCTCGAACCCAGGCTCTGCAGTACAGCGCCCTTAACCACTGCGCCACCCGGGAGTCCCCAATTTTAGAGCTTTTTAATGGAAATTCCAAAGGCAAAAATAGTGATCATTCAATCGCCAAAACATTGAAAATATTCCATTGTCTCTGTCAGGTCCATACTGGGTAGACATCATTAGAAACATAGAAATTTACTATGAAATAATACAACATTTCAGTTGTGTATATTACTTCATTTCTATTTGATGGCTTTATTATTTTTCATTCCTTAAAGTCATCATCTCATCTCTGCTCTGGCAGTAGAAGCCATACTGTACTGTCTGTAGTCACCTTGTTTAGCTAGGCTAGCCTGCCTAAGTATGCTGCAGAGCTGTCTGAAGAAATCATTTTACGAGTTCTTCAAAATAGATAAGGCATACTTTCACAAACTCTCTCTATCTCTATCACTCGTAGTAGTGTTGTGTACATTTCTCTCTCATGTGGTTAACGTGGTCTTGATTTTGGTTAATCGCTTGCACTAAAACTTGTCCTTGTAGATAAATGGAAAATACAGTCATACAAATAATACAAATGTAGTTTTACACTCATAGTGGTTTCAAAACAATCTGTTTTAGAAGAGGGGACCAAATAAAGACCAAATCGTTCCTGATCTCACATCGACATGACTTATCTCAGATAGAAGACAAGACTGAGTCACAGAGATGTTACAGTGGCTTACACACACAGCCAAGTCCTATATTAGGCAGCCCACGCCTCATAATCGAGTTGTCACAGTGCACGATTAGTCCCAGCATCCTTGTCATTGTCAAATACCTGTCCAGGGCAGTCTCTACTCCACTGACAACATGCAGAGTGACAGAGAGGGAGTGGGTGAACGACGTTGAGACCACCTTTAGAATCTCCATGGTACATGTCTCAGGGAATCAGTCCCCCCCCTCCCCCCATTGCCACTCCCCTCTGTCCCCGTTCTAAATAATTCACCCATAGCCATTCCCTTCCACCTGAGGGGCTTGTCTCCTGGCGTCAACAGCGGGATGACTTAACAGCTCCAGAAAGGTCAGTCGTTTTTTCCCCCAGTTTGATCCACACTTCGCACTCTGTGCTCTGGGTACGTGTACAGCCCCCAGCCCCCACGACCCCCAGCCCCACCACAGCCCCCCAGCCCCACCACAGCCCCACCACAGCCCCACCACAGCCGCCCAGGCTAATGCACTCAGTGTTTATGGGCCCCTCTAATACTCCATTCTCTGATCTGACAAGTTGGTCATCTCATCTTGAGCACACCTTCAGCAAGGGCAACCAGCAACCAGCACTCACTCACTGGCCACTAAGTGCCTTTTCAGGTTCAGGCTGAGGGTTAGGATAAAACAAAACAAAATTATTTGCACCAAATCAAAGGATTTTTGGGTGAATTAATGGTAGGGAGGGACTACTGTAGTGTATCGATGGGGTGTGAATTGATCATCTCCGACCACCACTACCATCTTAACCCCCCTTGCCAAAGCTGTCATTTCTAAGGCTCTGTCCATTGCCTCTCTCCCAGTCTATAAGAGTAGAACTCAGTGAAATGGATGATTCCCTAGGTTATTAGAAAGAACATGCATGATCCAAATGGGTGCATTCATCAGTGCTTGACTCGTATTGACTGAAATTAAAGAGCAGGGGGAATCTCCTCGATACTTCACTGTTGGTGAAGCACACAGGCAGATAATGGATTTGGTACTTTGATTTTAACTGAGGAGGATACATTCCAGAGTATGTAGTCAATGGGTTGCCTATTATACAGTGCAGTGTCCATCGCAGTGGTACTAATTCATGAAAACATCCTTGGTATGATTGCACATTTGACAATGAAAAATTGTCACATACCCAGTCTTGTGTGATTTGACTTTCACTATGCTCTGTATGAATCTGATTTGGTTGATCTACGATCGAATCAAGCCTGGACATAATACGCCAACAAAATACTACCACATTCTACGGATGTAGAATCTTAATTTGATCACTCTTTTGTTGCTGAGAATCTTTCTGCGGTGCAGGAAAGGCAGATTAGTTTAGTGATTTTCATAAATTCACTGAAAACCCACACTAAAACACAGTTGTATTAACAGTATAGCACTTTTCATGTGGCATACTTTTGTCCAACTAATAGCCTAACCACCAATCAAGCAACATTATGGACTAAGCGTTTAAATCTATTATTTTGCTACAACAATGCTGGTCAAATTAAGATCCAATGCCCTTGCAATAAAATACTGTACACCTTCTAATACAAACACCTTGATCACAGCTACAGCATCATTGCGCACAATGGAACGTAGCATCATCTGGACATGTGTGCAACAAAAGTTTAACACTCCCCATTTCTGTCATGCGGTCTACGCATACAATTTGATGATATGTTTGATAACTCCAAAGCATGCACCTCACAGAACTCACTGCAACTGCCTCTGCAATGGGATGCTGCAAAGCAAACGCAGCGTTCCATTGGAAATGAATGTACTTCTGGTGTACCAAAACGCAGTGATCAAGGTGTTAGCCGTAGCCCTAGTCCACTGTGAATTACACTTCCCTACATTATGCTGCTCCATGTGAGGACAACCCTCTACATAGTATTGCCTAAGAAGGTGATAAATGCGTGTTTACAGGAACTTAACCAGTGACTAAGGTGATCATCCGCAAACTAGACATGAGTAGACAGTTCACCAGTTTACCGGCTGATCTTAACTCCTCCTAAACAATAATATGTGTTAATTCATAGATTCTCCTTGATGGGCTTCCCATCTGACATATTTCTGTATTCAGTGCCCATAAAGGCAGCAGAATTGACACTGAGCTCCCTCAGTCTGCTCCTATTAAGCCGGGTTGTCCACTTCCACCTACACAAGCCATTACCAGTCAAGTGACAGTGCGAAACAGTGACATTAAACCGCACCCCTTCATCCCAAACCAAATCTAAGCACTGTGATTCAACTTGTCATTGGTGAAATATTCATACCAGCGCCAGGGAAAACTTTGTCCCAAAGTTTGTCTCTGATCGGTCTAATGTGAGCTTGGACAAGGTCTTGCCTCTTAGTGTCACAGGTTATTAGGAGAAAGGGTCTTCTATGCTAACAAAACTATACACAAAATGGCAGCCGATCAGCCATTAAGTTGTAGCACATCAAGCCTGTTATCCGGTGTATGTTTGGTTGTAGTACTGATCTGTAAGAGGTATACCTGAATATGAGCAAGCCTTCAACATTTTAAAAGACCTTAAAGGACCTATGTAAAATACCCCATGTAAAATAAATGTGACAATGTGAACAATGTTTCCTCAAAGTTGGAATTGCAATAAATACATTTCAAATTCACCAGTATCCATCATTACGATAGCTACCTTGGACAGCAAATTGAAGCTCTTTGGGGTCCAGCACTGTTGTCCTCTTATCCTGGGTCTTCTTCCCTCCCCGGCGGTTGCTCCGCCTTTTCCTGCTCTCACCCCACAGGTTGGAGCCGCCATGCATGCTGGGAATATTTAAAATGGCGATGCCTTCCAAAGAGATGCTGTCTAGGTCCAGAGTGATGCCATCGCACTTTACAAAGGACAAGGGTCAGGAAAGAAAGCGAGAGAGAGAGAGAGAGAGAGAGGCAAGAGAGCAAGAGAGAGAGTGATTACATCATATCAATAATCAAAGTGTTCCTATTGAAACATTTGTGTAGCAAAAAAAGAATGTTAAGTAGATCATGCTAATTTTGCTTGAGCCAGAGCTTCTCAGTTAGGTGTTGTCAAAACTTTACCACGCTCATCTGACAGCGTTCACTGCTGAGTGATGATTAACAGTTTATGTCGAAGCCATTTGATCTTTGACAAGCTGTAAATGTCCACCAGAAGGGGACCTGCCACCAGCCATGACTCCCAACAACCTTATACTAGTACGGCATCCATATTAGGAATACCCTCAGTTGCCAGCTGTGTAATAAAAGGCCCCTTCTCTGTCCTCTCTCTCAGTGGAGTTTAATACATGGCATGTATTCCACACCGAACCTGCTCCCCTTCAGTACCATACTAAGTAGCCATCCACGGCTAATTAATGAAGACCTCTACCACCGCTGATGGCTCTGAGGAGGGGGAGATGGATCAGATAGACACCACCTTCATTATCCCTCAATATGACACACAGCAGGGCCGTGCCGGGATAATTACCTGTGTGTTGGGCTGAGGATCCGTTAGGGGAGTGGGAGGGGGAGAGGGGAGGCCTCCCTCCCTCCTCAACACTTCAAGACTGAAATTGGTACAAATGGAAGGCTATTTGTGGATCAGGAGGTGGCTGGTGCTCAGTGTCTTAAAATGGTGTGCACTAGATTAGAGGCATGATTCTTTCTCCCAGGGAGATTGTACCTAGGTGCTTTACTTTTTGCTTCTTATTCTCACTGCATTGTGTCTGCTTTCAAAAGACTTCATTTTTCATGTTAACAGTAGGTGTTATTGTTGCAGAGAACAGTACAAGTGAGAGTAGTTTATGTTGAATTATTACATATTCATTACACAGTAGTGCAATTAAAAGGTGACAAGTCACAGGATTAAATGGCATAAAAATACTCAGTCCCAATCTCCCAAAAATTGAAAGCAGGCAGTTGTATTTACCTCAACCTCCAGAAAGTCGTGGAGCTTCTTGCATGTGGCCGAGAAGGTCTCAGAAGTGCCAAACTCAAAGTACCACAGCTTATTCTTTGTTCTGAAAAACAAGACAACAAGAAGTGTAAGGGGACTAGGAGGAAACAAAAATCTATCTCTCCCCACATCAAAATCTACTGCCATACAGTCAGCAATACAAAAAGTGGTTGAAGTGATTTCCCTCTCTCTCCTCGCAATTTCTCGCTTTTAGTTAGTCTGGGTTTTATGGAATAGCTCTCTGTCTATAATAGCATTGATTCATGTAGTTTGTCAGAAATGTATTTATTTCAGACTTTTCAGAATTGACTTGGAAGTATTCTCCACCATTGTTTATCAACAAAAAAATATCTAATAATAAAAAACGTTTTATCGTCATATACACAGGAGAGGTGCAGTGAAATCTGTTGTTTTACAGGGTCAGCCATAGTAGTACGGCGCCCATGGAGCAAATTAGGGTTAAAGGCCTTGCTCAAGGGCACATCGACAATTTTTTCACCTTGTTGGCTTGGGTAATCAAATCATCAAACTTCCGGTTACTGGGCCAGCCCTCTAACCGCTAGGCTACCTGCCCCCTTATAACCCGTTACCGTGAATACCATCCGCCATTGTTTGAGAATTTAAAATACATTTGATATTGGATTTTAAACATATTCACAAAATCCAATCTCCAAAAACATACAACGTCATTCATTAATCATAATGTCTCACACACGTAGAAGCCCAAAGACTAAAGTAAAGCCGATTAACCACTAGAGTATGTGGGGTGGGTACCTTGCATTAAAACACAGCAAGGGGTGAGAGAAGGTAATCTAGCTGGCCCTTCAATTAACTGAGGACTGGGGTGCTGCTACTGGTTCCTAGGGACACATGATCCCAGAGCTAAGCCTGATGATCAATGATCCTGCAAGTTAGAGTCACCATCTATCTGTCTTTATAACAGAGTGATACTCTGTATAGAGCTGTATGCTTTTACATTACTGAGCCGGCTTGTATTTATTAAGCGTCTCAGAGCAGGAGTGCAGATCTAGGATCTGGTCCCCACTGTCCATTCATTACAATATAAAACTGATCCTAGACCAACACTCCTACTCTGAGATGCTTTATGAATACTGTCCCAGACTTTAATCTGAAGATTGGTGCAGAATGTAGGCTACATCTTAAGACAGAGCAAGCTGTAAAACAAAGCAAATAGAAACTTTGAAATACTCCACGTGGACCGCTGAGTGAGAATGGATAACTGTAGGCCTAATACACAAAGGGAAATGAACATACAGAACAGAGAATAAAAATCTCTATGAAGACAGGATTTCTTATAGACTCTCCAGGCTTAAAAGGCCTACAAGGTGAATCAATATTACTAAACGCTCTGGTAGCCACAGTTTGGCCAGCAAAGATTACTTGTCTCAACTTATTGCACTCTGCCCATAGAGTTAGTGAGCCTTGAAAGATTCATAATAACTCACAGCTCATCCCCCTTTGAGCAAGAATTAAGGGCGGAAAGAAGATATCTATCAACATGTGCTAAGAAAGATGTTCAAACCTCCCTCCCCTGGCAAAAACAGATGGAGCAGTCTGAGGAATATTAGCTACTCTTTGTAGATTCTGTACTGGACATGTAGTACACATTGGAGTTCAGTTTAATAAGTGAATTTAATGAGGCATTAATCAACCTCAGGAGGCTGAAGAAATTTGGCTTGTCACCTAAAAACCTCACAAACTTTTACAGATGCACAATTGAGAGCATCCTGTCGGGCTATATTACCGCCTGGTACGGCAACTGCACCACCCACAACCGCAGGGCTCTCCAGAGGGTTGTGTGGTCTACACAACGCATCACCGGGGGCACAATACCTGCTCTCCAGGACACCTACAGCGCCCGATGTCACAGGAAAGCCAAAAAGATCATCAAGGACAACAACCACCCGAGCCACGGCCTGTTCACACCGTTACCATCCAGAAGGCGAGGTCAGTACAGGTGCGTCAAAACTGGGACCGAGAGACTGAAAAACAGCTTCTATCTCAAGGCCATCAGACTGTTAAACAGCCATCACTAGCACAGAGAGGCTGCTGCCTATATACAGACTTGAAATCATTGGCCACTTTAATAAATGGAACACTAGTCACTTTAATAATGCCACTTTAATAATGTTTACATATCTTGCATTACTGATCTCAAATGTATATACTGTATTCTATACTATCTATTGCATCTTAGCCTATGTCACTCTGTCATTGCTCATCCATATATTTACAGTTGAAGTCGGAAATTTACATAAACTTAGGTAGGAGTCAATAAAACTCGTTTTTCAACTAATACAAAAGTATCTATATCCACAGTAAAATAATTCCTATATCAACATAACCTGAAAGGCCACTCAGCAAGGAAGAAGCCACTGCTCCAAAACCGCCATAAAAAAGTCAGACTACGGTTTGCAAATGCATATGGGGACAAAGATCGTACTTTTTGGAGGAATGTCCTCTGGTCGGATGAAACAAAAATATAACTGTTTGGCCATAATAACCATCGTTCTGAAAATTGGATATATTGAAGCAACATCTCAAGACATCAGTCAGGAAGTGAAAGCTTGGTCACAAATGGGTCTTCCAAATGGACAATGACCCCAAGCATACTTCCAAAGTTGTGTCAAAATGGCTTAAGTACAACAAAGGCCGTCACAAAGCCCTGACCTCAATCCTATAGAACATTTGTGGGCAGAACTGAAAAAGCGTGCGCGAGCAAGGTGGCCTACAAACCTGACTCAGTTACACCAGCTCTGTCAGGAGGAATGTGGCAAAATTCACCCAACTTATTGTGGGAAGCTTGTGGAAGGCTACCCGAAATGTTTGACCCAAGTTAAACAATTTAAAGCAATGCTACCAAATACTAATTGAGTGTATGTAAATGTCTGACCCACTGGGAATGTGATGAAGGAAATAAAAGCTGAAATAAACCATTCTCTCTACTATTATTCTGACATTTCACATTCTTAAAATAAAGTGGTGATCCTAACAGACCTAAGACAGAGGATTTTCACTAGGATTAAATAGGAATTGTGAAAAACGGAATTTAAATGTATTTGGCTAAGGTGTATGTAAACTTCCGACTTCAACTGTATATATTCTCATTCCATTCCATTCCTTGTTCCATTAGGTTGTTGTTGTGGAATTGTTAGATATTACTTGTTAGATATTGCTTCACTGTAGGAACTAGAAGCACAAGCATTGCTACACTCGCAATAACATCTACTAACCATGTGTATGTGACCAATAACATCTGATTTAATTTGATTTTGGACTGAATGCTGCTCTAACATTCATAGCATCACATCACATCCATAGAGAGAAAGTTTATGAGCACCAATGTCTCTTTATAGCGAAATGCTTGACTTTCTTTAGAGATTTCTTTGAAAGCACACCTCACAGCCATTGGTTAATTTAGCCAGAGACCCCAACAGATGATTTATCATCATGGAGAGAGAGAAAAACAACCTTACAACAGTGCTGACATGCAGAACTGAATGCAATAAAAAATGGCCTTCTTTTAGCTGGAATCAAAGCCTTACTAGCGGGATGTATTAGTGTAAGCAAAGTAACAATCACTAAATTATTGATTTCCTCATTAGGAGTTTTGTCAGGACCATTTAGCCGCTTTATAAATTTGCTTTCATTAGCCACTTGCAGGATAGCCCGGCTCGATGTTGATTTATAATGTGCAAGATGGTCAATAGGTGCGGGAAGAGAGGAGTAAAGGAGAGAAAGGGAGAGCAAAAGAGAGAGCGAAAGAGAGAGAGAGAGACAGTGGAGGGAGACATGGGGCATGCTGAGAGGGCCTACTACACAATAACACATCTAGCATCTTTCTAACATGACTTCCAACAGCTGCCCTGGGCTCCATGTGCAAACCTCACCATAAATCTGTGTGCTTAGCAGACCTATCATTCAAAATACTCAAATTGTGCTTGATTGAACTTGCCTGTTGAAATGTACTAATAGGAAAGTCCCAAAAGTGCACAACTCCCCCCCCCACCCCACCCCACCCCCCCCACCCACCCGACCTAGGCTAAAGCAAATGCGCAATGTAGGCTATTTCAAATACTATTTTAACCCAGGTCTGGTTCCTTCTCTTGAGAAACGTGTCTGTGACAGCCGAGAACTAAAACAAACTCCTGTTGTAGACAAAACACAAATACAGACGTGAGCATAATTTGCAAGCCAACAAATGCGGTGGCCTATTCACGAGTCTATTCAAAAACAAAGCAACTTGGGGTGTGACTGAAACTAAACGATGTGCAGTCTTTACACCTGCAGTGAGCTGTTGGACGAATATTTTTTTGGGGGGGTTTGTTTTAGTTATTTTCAAGAGGCCCTCGCACATCTGAAGCACTGCGTCCTCTAAGACACAGGGGAACTACCCAGATCTCCACGCAGCTGTATTATTTGGTTGCCAGGCGGAAAGTTTCTCTCTGTTTACATGAGAGGCAAACTCAAGAGGCTATTTATCTCCTCTGACGTGCACTACCTTTTTGTACAGTGCACCCCATATCATCACAGTAATAGGCTTAATAAGCTTAATACAGTATGTCTAAAACACAGCACATACAGTACACACAGCACATACAGTACACACAGCACATACAGTACACACAGCACATACAGGACACACAGCACATACAGTACAATATAACCAAAACCAGACATGGCACTTTCTAGAGAGTCTCAAGTCGACTTTGTAGTAGTTAAAAATGGGAATAGATAGCTGACATCTGAATGTACTGTTTGTTCCCTCCACTTAGGATGTCTAAAACACTTGTAAAAACATACAGTAGTTGTTACAGCAAATTCACAATTATAGTACTATAAAGGTTATATTTTACTGTAACCAAAATCAAAACGCAGCACTTTGTCGTCCTCAAGTCTACTGAATGTAGCTAAACAAGGGAATAGATAAAGTCAAAATCAACATATACTACTACACATTGACTTCTTTACAGTACAATATAACCAAAACCAAAACGCAGCACTTTGGCGTCCACAACTTTGTGTAGTAGTTAAACATGGGAATAAATGGAATTGATAGAGTCGACATCTGACTGTCCTGTCGATTCCCTCCACTTAACCTAACAAGAGAGCCATGGCAACAAATCACGGCCTTATCTCCCTGCTCATTAGATAATTAGGAGCATCCCATTGGCCCCATCGGATTCCCATCCTTTATGTGCTGATAGACTGGCGCTCAGCACCATGATCTGAAACACAGCTGGAACAGGGAGAAGCTCCAAGGAGATGGCCATTGAGGATCAATGGAGAATCAACTGAAAATGATCGTCTGAACAGGCTGATACTTTTAATGTGGGTCAAGAGGTTTGACTTTGCAATAAAAGTGAATATAAAGGGGTTTCATTAACCAGAGTGTGTCCAAAATATCATAACTTAGAATATATCACAAATGTAAATTAATTTTGAAGATCAGATAAACAAAGAAAGGTACTTTTTCCACCACTGAGTGCACGAGAGACAATATGTAGCTACAACTTCGATGTCAAAAGACAACACTGTCTCAGGTTTCACCAACCACTGAAGCAAGCAGCTCCCTGCGCAGACTTAGCACAGTATTATGCCCCTGTTCTCTCCTCATCAGTCAACTCATCTACTTTATAAACCCCTGTCTCGTCACTGTATTAAAAAGTGTCAAAGCCAAACAGGCTTCAGTGTAGCATGGCTAGGCTATCCCCAGGCCACAGCACCTTGTAATACTCTTTAATGCTCTTTCTACTGTCCACTGCTAGCACGAGGCACAGAGCCATTGATTTTTCCCTCTGACACTTAATCTAAGCCCCCGTGATCTATGACCTTATTTTCACACTAATTTATTTTTGATCAGAGGTGATAAATATCACATTGACATAACCAAGTCTTTGTGCATTGCATCAATGCACTGTTTTGTTTAACATGACACCGCCCCGAGTGCTACAACTCTTGACTGGCAGCTTGAAAAATGGCCTGTGTTGTGTTGTCTCCCCTTTCTTAAAGAGATAAAACAGTACAATGAATGGGTTTAAACTACAAGAAAATTATCCCTGGGTGTAATTATAATATCAGTATCATCCCAGCAAACTAAAATTGTTCTCATAACACAAAAACGGTTCAGTCTTGATGAGTTTGTATGAAACATTCGCCTGATGTTGCAAGATCGTTCCCAGAACACATTTAGCCTGTTCTTTAAAGGTTCTCAGAATATTTCACTAAATTGTCGGAACATTGTGGGGATATCACAAGGTTCCCAAAACACTAAAACTGTCCAGTTGTGCTGACATTCAGATAATGTTTGTCTCAGGGTGCACAAAACGTTCCTTTGGTGTTGCAAGAATGTTGACAGAACAGCGTGCGAGTTCTTTAAAGGTTCCCAGAACATTTAATTAGGTTATGGGAACAGTGTGGGTACAAGATATGATCAGTTGCGAAGACGTTTATACAATGTTTAAGTTAGTATATTTGACCTTGTCTTGGAGGTACCCTGATTGGTTATTACATTTTTGCATCTGAACTCCTAGAGTGTGCGGCTCGCTTTTTCAAGTGTTCTACTCCGCTAGCCAGCACCTCGCCTAAACAGCTGTTAGTTTCTTTCGCCTCCAGACTAACATTGTCTTGGAAGCCCTCAGAAAATTTCAAGAACATTTAGAAAATGTTATATTAAAGTTTTACCTAATATTATCACAACATTCTCAGCATCCATATTTCTAGTTCCTTGAAGCATAAGAAAGCAGATTGGAATACATCCCAATTATGTTTCCCTATAGATTTAATGGCAATTTGCATTTGAAGATTGTATTGTTGGCCAACTACAAAGTGATATAGACACACAGCATTTAATTTCATCCATTTAATTAAATGTTGTTATCAAAAACATTATTTTCATGATTTGGGGATGTTATCATCATAATGTTAATACAATCCAACTAGAACTTAATGGGAATCTTAGCTAATGTTCTGGGAATGTCCCCGGTTTGCTGGGATAGATCTAATTATTTTATCTGAGTTTATAAAAATTGTCCTTGTCATTGGAACTTTTCTGTTGCAAAGCTCAGCTCATACTAAACTCAGCAAAAAAAGAAAAGTCCTCTCACTGTCAACTGCGTTTATTTTCAGCAAACAACATATGTACATATTTTTATGAACATAACAATATTCAACAACTGAGACATAAACTGAACAAGTTCCACAGAAATGTGACTAACAGAAATTGAATAATGTGTCCCTGAAAAAAGGGGGGGATTCAAAATCAAAAGCAACAGTCAGTATCTGGTGTGGCCACCAGCTGCATTAAGTACTGCAGTGCATCTTCTCCTCATGGACTGCACCAGATTTGCCAGTGACTTGCTGTGAGATGTTACCCCACTCTTCCATCAAGGCACCTGCAAGCTCCAGGACATTTCTGGGGAGAATGGCCCTAGCACTCACCCTTCGATCCAACAGGTCCCAGACGTGCTCAATGGCATTGAGATCCAGGCTCTTTGCTGGCCATGGCAGAACCCTGACATTCCTGTCTTGCAGGAAATCACGCACAGAACGAGCAGTATGGCTGATGGCATTGTCATGCTGGAGGGTCATGTCAGGATGAGTCTGCAAGAAGGGTACCACATGAGGGAGGAGGATGTCTTCCCTGTAACGCACAGCATTGAGATTGACTGCAATGACAACAAGCTCAGTCCGATGATGCTGTAACACACCGCCCCAGACCATGACGGACCCTCCACCACCAAATCGATCCCGCTCCAGAGTACAGGCCTCGGTGTAACGCTCATTCCTTCGTCGATAAACGCAAATCCGACCTTCACCCCTGGTGAGACAAAACCGCGACTCGTCAGTGAAGAGCACTTTTTGCCAGTCCTGTCTGGTCCAGCGACGGTGGGTTTGTGCCCATAGGCAACGTTGTTGCCGGTGATGTCTGGTGAGGACCTGCCTACAAGCCCTCAGTCCAGCCTCTCTCAGCCTATTGCGGACAGCCTGAGCACTGATGAGGGATTGTGCATTCCTGGTGTAACTCGGGCAGTTGTTGTTGCCATCCTGTAACTGTCCCGCAGGTGTGATGTTCGGATGTACCGATCCTGGGCAGGTGTTGTTACATGTGGTCTGCCACTGCAAGGACGATCAGCTGTCTTAGGCATCTAATAGTACGGACATTGCAATTTATCGCCCTGGCCACATCTGCAGTCCTCATGCCTCCTTGCAGCATGCCTAAGGCACGTTCACGCAGATGAGCAGGGACCCTGGGCATCTTTCTTTTGGTGTTTTTCAGAGTCAGTAGAAAGGCCTCTTTAGTGTCCTAAGTTTTCATAACTGTGACCTTAATTGCCTACTGTCTGTAAGCTGTTGGTGTCTTAACGACCGTTCCACAGGTGCATGTTCATTAATTGTTTATGGGTCATTGAACAAGCATGGGAAACAGTGTTTAAACCCTTTACAATGAAGATCTACGAAGTTATTTGGATTTATACGAAATTATCTTTGAAAGACAATCCTGAAAAAGGGATGTTACTTTTTTTGCTGAGTTTATAAAGAGGGGTCTTGTTTTTTTTCTTCCAATATCGAAATACAAATAATCCTAGATTCATCACAATAAATATACTGAAGTAACATAATGGCTTGTAAGGGATATGGTCGTATCAATTGTTATAATATAGGGACTACAATAATCAGACACATAAAATCTAAAAACTATCTATTTATTTAATGTACATTATTTTCTGTCTGTTATCTCTCCCTAGACGTGAACATACTGCTGGTGGGAAGGTGTGAGAAGGAAACCGTGTAGCCAGCTGGTGGCTCTGCAGGGGCTATGGGGGCTCGACAGAGGATGGGGGACACAACAGGGACTAGGAGACTTTTGGAGGAGTGATGGGGAGTCAATATGTGGTTGGGGTCTTGGACAGTAAGAGCTGTTGTTACAATGTGAGAAATCAGAGGGCATTGAGACTACTATAGGGCTTTCATCTACAATCTTAGAACAAAAGGGTTCGATGGATGTCCCTATTGGAGAACCCTTTATGGTTCTAGGCAGAACCCATTTTGGTTCCGTGTATCACCCTCTATGGAAACGGTTCGAAATGGAACCCCAAAAGGTGATATCTGGAACCCAAAAGGGTTCTACACCTTTTCTTTCTAAGCCTGTATAGAAGTATCATATGAAATATTACATACCAACCAGTTTGAATTAGAGTTTATGGAATTTACTGAAGAAGACTGGTGGCTCACTTCTGAGGTCCAGACAAGTGTGAAACTATGTTTATATAGGATATGGTTGTGTGTGTGTGTGTGTGTGTGTGTATATGTCCATGCATTAGTGAGTGTGTGCGTTTGTTTATATTTGTGTGTACAGTATATGTATGCGCTCACTTACCTGCGTATGCGCATGTGTGTGACTGTGTGTACATTCACGCTGGGCTGGGGACAGGGCCACAGGTGAGATCTCTCTAAATTACACTCACAAGTGGCCATTAATTATAGATGACATCCTGGTCAGACAAACGATTTCATCCTCAAATGAGGTCCGAGGGCGGCCTCTGCCCGGGTCCACAGGGGCCCTGCGGGGAAGCGGTTTGGGAGTGTGTGTGGCAGTGTGCGAGTGGATCCAGTGGGCCCTGTGCACACGGCAGGCTTTGATGAACACACTCATTATGCTAAAGAGCGCTCCATGCCTGGGCTTCCCTGTGCCTCCAGGAAAGGTTAACGCCGGAATGGTTCAACAGAACAGCCACAGGCTACATAAGGGAGAGTGGTAATAGAACCAGTGCTTAAGACAGTAGTAGTAATAGACTGCCATACATCATATACAATAATACCTCAGGCTTAGAACACAGACCCGTGTCGGTGGCCACTGAACTGTTGCTAACAGATTATTGAAATTGGCTGAAAGTGTAACTGCTTTTGAGGGTACAAAGGCAAAGACGACGACGACGACGACAAAGTCTATCTCGCTATAATCTTGTATTTTTCTTTCTCTCCATCTCTCTCTCTTTCTCCCCCCCCCCTCTCCCTTACTTTCTCTCTCTCTTGCTGAGGCAGAGATTAGTGTGTAATTACATGGGAGATCAGTAACAAGAGAGAGAAAAAGGAGCAGTATGTTTGAACTAGGCAGAGGGAGGTAGTGTGTGGCGTCGTCACGGGTCGACTGATTGTCTTACTTTTAATCCTCGACCTCATTATCACCTCTTGGTCAGGCTGCAGTCAGTAAATGAATCTATCTGCCGACGTGTCAAATCTTCACACATTCTCCTTCATAATCGCCCAGAGGTGCCAAAACAGAGAGGGAGTCACCCCCGGCCGGGCCCCAGCATTCATTACATTCATCAACCAAATCCCCTCATTCCATAATTTAAAAAACAATATGCCATTATTTTGTTGCTAATTAAACCTGATCAAATATGTATGTCTTCTTTAAGGTCAACCCGACGACAAATGGAATTGACATGCTCTGAAGAAAGAGAGAAAGACAGAGAAATAAATGAGGAAAGGAGTGCAGAGTCGGTTGTGATTTCGATGGGGGGGGGGGGGGGGGGGGGGAAGGGAGTGGGGAATGCTTCTTCCACTCATTGTAACTTAGTAGCCTCCGGTGCCAGGCCTGATGGCTGCTGAAAGACTCTAATACAGTAACTGAGAGATGGTGAATATATCTGATAAGGAAAAGACATTTATGTGCAGTTCAACTGTGACATCACCATCTGTGGAAACGGATCGACATGGAACCCCAAAAGGTGATACCTGGAACCCAAAAGGGTTCTACACCTTTTCTTTCTAAGCCTGTATAGAAGTATCATATGAAATATTACATACCAACCAGTTTGAATTAGAGTTTATGGAATTTACTGAAGAAGACTGGTGGCTCACTTCTGAGGTCCAGACACGTGTGAAACTATGTTTATATATGATACGGTTGTGTGTGTGTGTGTGTGTATGTCCATGCATTAGTGAGTGTGTGCGTTTGTTTATCTTTGTGTGTACAGTATATGTATGCGCTCACTTGCCTGCGTGTGCGCATGTGTGTGACTGTGTGTACATTCACGCTGGGCTGGGGACAGGGCCACAGGTGAGATCTCTCTAAATTACACTCACAAGTGGCCATTAATTATAGATGACATCTTGGTCAGACAAACGATTTCATCCTCAAATGAGGTCCGAGGGCGGCCTCTGCCCGGGTCCACAGGGGCCCTGCGGGGAAGCGGTAGGGAGTGGGGAATGCTTCTTCCACTCATTGTAACTTAGTAGCCTCCAGTGCCAGGCCTGATGGCTGCTGAAAGACTCTAATACAGTAACTGAGAGATGGTGAATATATCTGATTTGGAAGAGTCAGTTATGTGCAGTTCAACTGTGACATGTGAGAATGTGTGTCAGGCTGTGTTTTTGAGTTAAGACTGCTGTGCACTTTCATGTGTCTTGTTGTTGGCTTTACACAGGCCCGGATGTTCTATCCTGTACAGACAGTGTTCTCTGTCTTACACCCGCTATTGAACACTGTTCATACACTCGGAAGGAAATGGCTCCATGATAAGTTGCATTCTACTTGCAGTGGACATGAGCCCCTTGGACAAATCCAACAAAATATACGCTACCTTGAAAAACTATAATCATGCATTATTCAATTGGCAAGGATAGTGTGTAATAGAGAGATCCTAAACCCATTCCCTCCTGTAAATTATTCATTGAATTCAAATAACAGATGGTATAATTTTCTTTAAATATCTCAATCATTTTTCACATGGGCTTAAAATGGTATAAAACAATATATTTGATGTCTTTGTATACATTATTTTTGTCCTGTGTATTAATATGTACAGCCATATCGTGTTACTGAACAGTTTGGGAATGGAGATTTAACCTAATGATTCAAAAATATACAGTTGTGGCTAAACCTGTACCTTCAATGTATGGCAACAGTAGCATTAGAATATGCCTAAAACACACATACCGTTCAGTAAAAACACAAACTGCAATGTAAGGAACATTTGAGTTCTCTCACATATATCTCTTTGCACTGCAGCAACCCTTGCAGATCACGTATCCTAAACGAACCTTTGGATAATAGTTTGCGGTATGTTGAACTAAAGTCAGAGTAAACATGATAAATGAGTACAAATGGGATTATTAGGAGACTGTGTGTCATCACTCCGACACACGCATGATGTCAAACTACCCAAGCAAATTCAATTACCCACGCCATTACTCCCTACTGCTAGTGGAGACGTATTGGTCGTGTTAAATATTGATGGGAACATAGATGCCACATTTGTTCATCTCCAAAGGTGAACACATCTATTTAAGGTAATCACAGATGCTAAATATGAGACAAGTCCATTTACTGTATCAAGTGACTACTGAAAAAAGAAGAAGAAGAAGAAGAAGAGTCTATTGCAATGAGGGTTCCGGCCATGTTTTTAGAGCTTTCTGACTTGGTGAGTATTTCTGTTCATAGATGTCACCCTACCAGAGGTTGAATGCCACTTTTTCCCCCCATATTGCTAAATGAATATTAAACTTCAGAACCATCCCTAGTATGTTTGAACTATATACTTTGACAGGACCCACTGTATACATTTACCAATCAAACAATCTAAAAGTCCCCCTTGTACCAATGGAAAATCCTCTCGACTCATACATATATTTGTAGTAAACAAAATAAATTCAGTAAGAGATGGCTAAAGTACGAGGAGAGAGAGAGGGGGAGGAAATACCAGTGCTAACCACATACCAGTTAGAAGTGGCAGCTTCACAGGTGCTGACAGTCAACAGGGGGGGTGGGGGGGAGTTAACATGCAGTGTTGGTGAAGTGTTGGTTAAAACCCAACAACACATACCTGCTGTTAAAGCGTTCAGGGTGTCTCTCCCTCATCATGTGGAACCGATGTGCAATGGAAGCATCCTAAATAAGGGAGAGAAAATAACATGGATTCAGCAATGACTTTTATTTTGATACTCATTTATACAGTGGAAAAGGCCTATTAACCAATGGACACCAATGAACACACCTACTCATTCCATTTGTCCACTTTTTTGGTTGCTACATGATTCCATATGTGTTATTTCATAGTTTTGAGGTATTCACTATTATTCTACAATGTAGAAAATAGTAAAAATAAAGAAAAACCCTGGAATGAGTAGGTGTGTCCAAACTTTTGACTGGTACTGTATATTAGGGGTATAAACCTACATAAATATTTTCATTTTGAAATAAGCTACACAACTAAAATAGTTTAGATTTCTATTTGGGATGTTGTTATTTCAATTAATTAATTGATGAGATATGAAGATCTCAAAATACAGGCAAGATGTTGGTACTAAAACCAATATGATGGCTTTTTAACACCAATTAAAGTCAACTTCTTCCCCTCTGCTGATAAGCATCTCAGCCAACTTTCTATTGCACCCAAAAAATGACACATATGCCCGATGCATATTGATATGCCTAAACAGAACCAGGGTGTTTTTGAATTCCTGGCCAACTGGAAGGCGGGCGGTGGTTGAGGTTTGAGCCAGGGATGAGGATATTGACAGAGAGCTTGACGAACAGCACGCCGTCTTTCCACACAGGCTAATTAATTAAACACACATTGCTAGTAATCACAGCTCCCAACGTACAGGATGCTGCCGGCTCCCCTGGCAACCAACTTCTCTCTCTCTCTCTCTCTCTCTCTCTCTCTCTCACTCTCTCACTCTCTTACTCTCTTACTCTCGCTCGCTCGCTCTCTCTCTCTCTCTCTCTCTCTCTGACCCGGGGCTAGTACCGCATTGGTAGACTCACTGGCAGTGTTGGGTGTGTGTGTTTGCGTGCAGGCATGTGTGATGAGAATGACAGACTGTGAGATTGACAGCTACTCTATTAATCAAGAGAATCTAAGGAGTAAGTAAATCTGTGCATGTTTGTTGAAAAATCTGTGTGTTCTATGAAATGCTACCAAAAAGTATACTACCCCTGGGCCAGAATTGACCATGGTCTTTGTGAGTCACGGTGATTGCCAAGTAAAAACAACAACTGACGAACAGTCGTCAACCACAAAAAGGGGGGGGGGAAACTTCAGGAAACTTTTAGGGTTTGTTCCTATCCCCCCCACTTGAGCAATCTGTTTTGACCCGCTCCATGTTGAGTGGCTCAATTGAAACGCCAGCCACAGGGAGGACCCCCTGCTAGCTCTCAGTACAACATGTAGGAGAAACCCAAAAAAAATCAATGCCGTTTTCTTGATGTCTTTTCAAGACGCTGTTAAATAAAGACCAAAGAATTTCCAAGATCCCCGCAGACTCTATTTATCTTCAACAGGAGCCAGAAGAGGTGAGATGATGGATATATCTGAAAGATTGGAACTTGATTTTCTTACAAACAGGACAATAACTGAAAACGAGAGAGCGAAAGGAAGGAGGAGTTGTTTGAAAATATACTGCAGCTCAGAAACCAGGGAGGATCCACTTCAAGTAACCTCCAAATTGAAGAAGGTACACTATAACCCTGTATACGGTATGTTGAATCAAATCAAAGCAAACTTTATTGGTCGCATACACATATTATGCTGATGTTATCACGGGTGTAGCGAAACACTTATGTTCCTAGCTCCAGCAGTGCAAAACAATACACGCTAATCCAAAAAATACATTAAGAAATATAGAAATATTAGAATGATCAATGTTAGAGTCCGGTGTGTATAGACATTGGTGTGTACAGACATTATGGACAGTATATGAATGGAAAATGTGTGTGCAGTAGTAGTTATATAGGACGTGCCTTGACTAGAATACAGTATATACATAAGAAGTAGATAAAACAGTATGTAAACATTATTAAAGTGACCAGTTATCACTGACTATGTACATAGGGCAGCAGTCTTGAGTACCAGGTGTTAGCCGGGTAGTAACAGTGACTAAAGTTCAGGGCAGGGCACTGGGCAGAGGCCAGCTAGTAGTGACTATTTAACAGTCTGATGGCCTGGAGATGATCTTCTTGGCCTTCCTGTGACACCAGGTGCTCTAGATGCCAGCACCCTCTGGAAAGTCCTGCAGTCCCGGATGGTGCAGTTCCAGGCGGTGATACAGCCTGACAGAGTGCTCTCAA
Organism: Oncorhynchus mykiss; assembly: GCF_057628025.1. Taxonomy (NCBI): domain Eukaryota; kingdom Metazoa; phylum Chordata; class Actinopteri; order Salmoniformes; family Salmonidae; genus Oncorhynchus; species Oncorhynchus mykiss. The sequence goes on from NC_143024.1 coordinate 37,591,115, forward strand.
TGGTGCGCCTGTAGAAGTTCCTATACTTCCGGTAGAAGTTCCCGTCAGTCTTTAACTGTAACTAGATGGACTGCTACTGCAACTACATTCCACTAAAGCTACTTTGTCACTTAGGGCCAATGTAATGTAGAGCAAGTTCATATGTAGATTAAGAGGACATTAACAGTAGATCATCTGAACTGATGATACAAACATCTTCAACCTCAATCCCCAAACAGCAGTAGGACAATGAAGTCTCTCTCTCACGCTCCCTCTCACTCATCTTGGGGCCGCCTTCAAATAATTACCATTGTAAAACTCTGGCACCCAAATTAATACAGTACATGTGTAATGTAATACGCCCTCATAGCTCAAAGTTTAGTCCAATTATGAGTGGTGCTCAGGCAGCTGATGACTCTCCTTCACCGGGAGAGTAATGACTTTGACATGCGAGCCTGGGTCATTAGACGAACTGACTGCATCATCTTAGGACCTCCTCTGTGATTAGGTCTGTCCCTCAGCACACTAAGCCCTGATTGAGATCATTACACTTCACGTCACTTTAACGTCCTCATAAAGGGATGGCGCCATTAATTCCATTCAACTGGACGGAATGGCTGGATTGGAAGCATAGGAACAGGAGGTGTGCTACAATAGTTGACGATTTGAAGACTTTATGACTTGAGTTTGGTGTAAATCTTGTAAAAATGGAAGAGGAAGTTGTAGGTGATCCTAGTACTTTGTGAAGTTTGACAGGAATGGTACGTTTTGAAATATACTCTCCCCATCCAACACTTTTACCCATTCATTCACCGACCCCTGGGCTTGTACAAGTTCAAACAGACGCCTTTCGGTTTGTGCAATGCCCTAGCCACCTTCAACGCCTGATACAATGGCAGGTTGATGCTTATTGTCATGAATCTTGCCCTGGAGACAGAAATGAGCCATTTCCACTAGCTGCAAAGTCAAAATTGGCTATGTTGTAAAGATTCAGGACAACAAAAATGATATTTTTTGTCTTAATTTAAGGTTAGGTTTAAAATCAGATATTATGACTTTGTGGCTGTGCCAGCCAGTAACCGTTCTGCAGAGCTGCCTCCAATGCAATAATGCCAATAAATGCCAACCTGTGACGCAATGCTTAGAATTTTTAAGATGAAAAAAATGTGCACACTGTACATAAAATGTTTGAAATCCAAGAATAAGATGCTTATGATTACACTTTTCTGTGGCTCGACATAGTGAACCCTTTTGGTTACTACTGATCCTCCGAGTTTGACTCTACAGAAATGTCATTACAGAAAAAAACTTTCTTCATCTGCATAATCTCTGAGGTAATTATTAGCTTGACTTGTTTCGTAATCTTTATTGTATTCTGTGTTTTTTTTTCCCCAACGGAAAGCAAAATTTGATGTGAAATGTGACACAAAATATATCACACTCAATTCCTTCGAGAGCTCAGAATCTTCCTAATCCAGGGGCAAACAACTTCATTTGTCAACACGTTCGTTAGATACTAATCCCACTGTTAGAAGGCCATGAAAATAGTGTTATAACAATGAAGTCTATTGGTTGCAAGGGCTTAAAGTAACACTTCTGCTAAGGCTACTACTGTTGTTTGGTAGAAGGGTATTGGAATATCTGTATATGCATTCCGAAAACATGTTTTGCCTCAAGCCATGACGAATATTGAGGGATTATGAGAGAAATGATCTTTATTTATTCCAATGCTTACAACCCCTTCGTCTGTTAAGTGGACCTACCTTCGTCAATATGGGACAAAGCAAAGGCATTTATTTGACTAACATTTGTAAGGACATGCATCCCTCATTTCCCCGTCATGTTTCGAATGTCACAACACCAAGATGCCGCCGTCTCCCAACCTGCAAATGTCAATTACCATATTTCCCCTGACATTTATCAGTAATGACCCACCCGAGCAGGGTGTAATCAGTGTCATTATGTTGAAGATGGACAGAGATGGGCCCGACTCTGCTGTAGACGAGTTTAAAGGTGCCTAACACCACGCAGATGCACAACATACTACATATTCTTCAACCAGAGGTGGTTTAAGTTTAAGCACATCTCAATAAAGGCTTATTAACTAGCATTTGATCAAAATGAGTAAGATTACTCAGAAGAACACATGATTACGTTGCTGCTTTAAATTCGGTATACCGTGTTATCCAATTGAGGACTTTATATTGATTATTCAATTGAAATGGATGGTTCACGATAAGCATGAAGTTGTCAGCCTTGTTGTTTTAGGTGAGAGCCTTAGATCTAACATGGCCCCTCTCCTATTGACTAGTCCAGTTTGTTGACCCACTGTTCTTGCTCAAAGGGATAAGTTTTAGATATTTAGACATGTGTTTACTTATCTTGAAAGCCATCTATGGACATGGAGCGACTGCAATCCACACGTTTGTTTTGTTCAAACAGCCACTGCCAAGATTTGCTAGCATTAGGAAACACATTTTTCAAACCGCTTAACTATGCCTTTAATGTGACAAATGCTCTGTATATTAGTGTAGGCAACTCACCACCCCAATGGAGAAATAGTTGTTGACGATGCTGTAAGGCACAGAGTCTCCCCTCTCTTCTTTGTCTGTGGGTGTGACGTCAATCTTCCAGCGGTCCAACATCACCTCAGAGCTGTTCTCTATGTCCCTCAGGATGTTCAGAATGCTCTCTCCCTCATAACCTAACACATAAACAACGTAGGTTAGCTTATGTCGTAGATAATACCTCAGAACATAAGCTAAAACACATTATAGTATAGGCCATAAGTATTTTAATATAACATTATTCTCAGGACTTTTAGCTATTCTAACTATTCATTGATACTGATTTATTCCTACATGAAAACATAGACAAAATAAAATATAGTTACATCTAAATTCAATATCATGAATCATGTAATTGGACCAAAAAAAATAGAGTACACACATTTATGTTTCCTTCATTTAAGAGGAATAATATAACGAATTAAACATTTTTTGCACACTTTGGGTCATTAAATTGCTAAACATACCTCCTCCCCATCGCAGACACCTTGCCAGGTCATTTCCTGTTCCAAGGGGAAGTACACACACAGGGGGGTTCCTGTCCAGATTGGCCTTATCTACACAAGAGGTACAACAAAAAACATCCTACTTTAGTATTACTACTATGCCATTTATCAGACACTTTTATCCAGAGCAACTTAGAGTCAAGCATGGCTCCCGAGTGGCGCAGCAGTCTAAGGCATCACATCTCAGTGCTAGAGTCTCACTACAGATCCTGGTTTGATTCCAGGCTGTATCACAACCGGCCGTGATTGGGAGTTCCATAGGGCGGTGCACAATTGGCCCAGCGTCGTCTGGGTTTGGCCCGGGGTAGGCCGTCATTGTAAATGAGAATTTGTTCTTAACTGACTTGCCTAGTTAAATAAAGCATTTTACGTACGGGTGGTCCCGGGAATCAAACCAACTATCGAGGCGTTGCAAGCTCCATGCTCTACCAACTGAGCTACAGAAGACCACACCCCCACATTCTGACCACAACAACAAAACTGAACACGAATCCACTTTAATATACTGTATCTTTATTTGATTTCACTTTGATTTGCCCAGGTCTCTGAGTAAAAAAACAAATCTCAGTCAGTGCAGGTTATCTGACCATCACTCAAATCTAAACTCTGTGCCACAACAGATAGACCTTGACTCGACGTGAATGTCCAGTCTCACAGGCTATTTCTGGAGTACTGTAGCATTCGTTCTGTCCATGTTATTACTTCTCTTTGTTTTGATTGAGAAAAAATGGAGGCAATTTTTAAAAGGCAGAACCAGGAATATGTCTTCGAGAAAAAATTGACTTCAGGCAGGCTGTTTCTCAAATGGCGACTAATATGGCGATTTTGAACTCACATAATCACCCTATTTTACCTCCCTTGAATACGCCGGCTTGGACGTAATGAAAATATTTATGTACAAATCATAAAAGTATATTTGATGATTTCTTGCAAAATAACGAGAGCACTGTTTATTTCAGCAAAGTAATACAACATTATAATAAACAAAACACACAAAAGATTTGACGGTACGGCACAAGGTTTTGAAGAGAGCACGATGAAATGTTAAGGAAAGGGGAAAACTGTTATAATGCAAAAGTTGTTATATTTAGAATGTAAATACAATTTTTATTATGAAATTGTGAGGACCAAATTCATACTTAGGGCTAGTTCCATTCATCCCACTAGTATACTCACTAGTGTATACCGGGATGTGTTCACCAGTCTGTTCACCAGTGTAACACTGGTGTGGCAGTGGAAGTGCACACTCACCTATGAAATCCAGAATCCAACCGACTGTCCCATCCCCACCACAAGCTAACACTCTGAAATCTGGAACCTCTCGGAAGAAATTCAACCTTGAACACAACCAAAAAAAATCATATACACAATACCAGTCATGTAATGCAGGAAATAATCCCCTTTTAGAGAGAAACACATTATTTTCTTTTTCTACTATACATTAATTAAAAACCTTTAGACATTCTGCCCTGAAAGAATGTACTATTTTGTCGAATAGTAAATTAAACTCAAGGCTATCTTATTCAAAGGTACTGGAAGTGTTTGCTCTCCATACTTATCCCTATTTTATCTCACATCTATACTGTAACTCTGATGCACTGGAGCGGCTCTGCAAAGGCCCCTATAATCTCACAAAATAACACAGATCACATTGACAATTATTCCTTCAGCCAGCTAGTCTGTTCAGAGGCTAATCGGATCAAGATGGCCAATGTTCAGTCCAACTTCTTCCGTTCCTTCACAATAACAAAGCCCTAACTGAATGAGGGAGCCTCCAAACCTCATACGGCAGATAAATTATTCGCTCAATTACTCTCCAACTGGGACTGCAAACCGCATTAGGTGCAAAACAGACGGCCGCGAACATGAAAGGCAACTTTGGGGATATTTAAATACCAAGAAACAAACACTTAATTTGGGCTAATTGCGTTAGCGCTAGTGCTAATTGACAGCAGTGTGTGCAACTGCCTCAGCCTGCTAGTGGCCACGGTGACCAGTCACCTTGTTAATGCCAACCGCATTACATACACTTCACCAAATATTAACAAGGTTACAGCCGGGCAAGGTCATCTGGAATGTTCCCAGATAAAGATAGAGAGAGGCTTCTTCTGAGCGCAACACGTCTCTAAGAGCCTCGTCAATAAACATGGCCTTCCCAGCCATTAAAGCTCCAAACACAGAGAATCAACAGCGAAGACACAATATGGCCGACAAGGTCAATTTCAAATCTTACAACTGTGTAAGATAGATCTATGGAGTAAAGCCATTGTTTTGCCCCTCTTGGCCACTGTAATTCTGAGCACAAACTAAACCGTCTACAAAAGTTTTTCCTCTTTGCAAACCACTTACATTCTGCTTTCAAAACCTAATCAAAATCAAGCAACATTAGAGCAAGGCAGTGATGTGTTCCTGCATTTCAGAATGCTCCGAAAGTCATGTGTCTAAAACGAAAGGGGCAGAACCTTGTGCATTGACATGACCTGCTCATCTTCTTAACCATAGACACGGATAGTCCAACAACCCCAGACCCATGCCTGTGCAGCCTACAGCGGTATGCGTGATCACACATCAACATGCCTCGCGTCACTCACAATATATCGCTATTGCCACCCACTGTAACCACTACTAGACTCAAGCACAGTGTTGTTGTCTCACTGCTTGTGATCTCTGATCTCACCTTTCAATCACGTCTGCATATGAATCCTGATTGAGTGAGAGGCTCAAATTGAGAGACCTCCCTTGCATGAGATGTTGGATATTATGACTGGGCAACAGCGGAATACATAAGGGCTTTGTAAACAGTCGCTCATCCTACACTCTGATTCCACATGTAACTTGAGGATAATAATGATAGTTGAATCATGACTGTAGAGTGTTCTGTGCACTTTAGGTGATGTTGCGGAGTCTGTGTGAGATGATTAGAGCAGAACTTACCCAGGCATGGGTCCGTTCTTGGCCAGGTTGTATACCTGCCGAGGGTTTAAGAGGTACTGGAATTTTCTGTAGATCCTGGAGGAGAGGAGAGGAGAGGAGAGCAGAGCAGAGCAGAGCAGAGCAGAGGAGAGGAGAGGAGAGGAGAGGAGAGGAGAGGAGAGGAGAGGAGAGGAGAGGAGAGGAGAGGAGAGGAGAGGAGAGGAGAGGAGAGGAGAGGAGAGGAGAAACAAGGAAAGGAAGAAAGAAGAGGATGAAATTGTGACAACCAGCAATACAGTGTTGAGTTGACCCACAGAAACCTAATGAAACATCTCCCCCTTACAGCTACCACAGAACATCTGGATTGTGAAGAAAAGTCCAAATGCAAACACTTAACTGAAATGTGATCAACATTGTCTGTATGCCGTTTTGCTACAGTATGATTGACAGCTCCAATGCCCTATCCCAGTGTCATTGTCAGCAACTGGGAGGGCTATAGGAAGAAGTCATTAGAAAGACTAATTCATTTTAATTTACATTTCATTATATCAACTGGCTCAAGTCATATTTTGATCTCATCATTTAAACAAATGAGGACTGGAGTAATAAGGAGTAGAATGAATATGTTCAGTAATAACCCAATTAGGCCCTGGGTTAAAGAAGGAGGTCTAACCTATACACTGACCACCAGGGATGTGACAGTCAACGACAGCGCCATCTAAGAACCTCTGCTGAACCAGGCAGGAGTCCGTAGGTACATGTTATTGTGTTTCTATTTGACTAACTAAGCCTTGAGCACTCCGTGTGCAGCCGGGCTACGCAGTTCTGGGAATGGCTTTTTACAGAGAGGTAGAGCGTGGGGAGAGAGTGTGCTTACCTGTCGCCCTGCTTCCCTCCACTCTTTGGATTCACAAACACTAGCAGAGGATGAGTTCCCTCTATTGTTGTGATCTATAGGAAAATATATCAAAACAGAAAGCGAATTTCAGTCCAATTGCTTATAATGTAGTAGGCTGATCTTACGTTAAAGTATAGCATAAAATCATTATTATAAGCTGTGAATAAAAAATATTTATATTCTAGTTACTGGTATCGACAATTAAAAGTTCAAACATTTCTCATGTGAACCACAGACAAAACCCAACAAAATCCTAGGAAATCAACTGAACAATACCCCTCCTAATTCAAGTTATAACCATCACCATCTCCTGATTGGGAGAAGCAGTTTGAGTCTTGAGTGACACGGGGGCTATCCTTAGAGACAAGCCCCTCTATCGCTACCTCTGGTAGAGCAGTGGCTAGAGAGAAGCAGTAAGGCCTCTAACACAGAGGAGGCAGCCAGGGCTGAGGCGAGGCATAAACAAAACAAGCCCTAATCGCAGGCTGTAGCCTACGAGTTGGCCTTCCTGCCGCTCAGTGGCGGGCGGCGGTGACAGTGCGCCCGTGCAGCTCCCTGACACAGATGAAGCTCTTAACTCTCCGTCTGCTATCCCAGCAGGCCGAGCGGTGGATTAATGAGCTCCCTGTCCAGCCAGGAGTGATCCATTACTTCCTCTAATTATAAATAATAATCCTGATTATTATGCTGGTTAGCCGGAGAGGGCAGAGATGGATGTGGCGGGGAGATGATTCAGGTTGATTGTCACCGGTTGTCTGTCTGTTAGATATTAGGGAGGATTTGGATGGAGCTGATTCTTGTTTTGTTCACCAGTAGAAACTAATCTCATATTAATCCTAACAGAGTCATTTTATATTATCCTGCGCCCATCAAAGTCTAAATTGTGGTTAGATTTGAAATGTCAATTTAAAGTACATATTTTTCACTAAATTCTACTAAATGTTATCCTGATGCTTCTATAGAAGAAAAAGAAAAAGGTTTGGATTGTCACCTGTAGTCCTTGGCCATCCACTGTGACTGAGTTGGCTCTCTGCATCTTCCCTCTGCCCCCTGATTGGCTGGATCTGGAATCTTTCCTCACCATAGACTGCCTTTCCTGGGGGTCAAAGTGCACAGACATCTTGAAAACAATCTAATGCACGTTATCAAAAATATGGGAAACTGTGATCTACGTATGATAAAGCTATCCTGTGGTAAATTTGTATATAAGCAGAATATGGTATCATGTTGAAAGTTAAATTCACCAGTATGACAGGACAGATTGTGTTGGGGGGCAGGACATGGTCCTTCAGTGGTCCACAGTCACACTCAGGTTTCACATGGGAGGCACACTTATTGTGAAGCTGGATGAGGGGAATCAATTACAACCATATTAGTATCAGGGTGACATTCAAGGTCATAACATATTATTCAATGTTACCTTTCATTTGATTGTCATTTGTAATTTGATATTAGAGTTCAGTTCCTTTAAAATGTATGGGGGCAATAAAATATAAATTTCAGTTTGTATCAGCTATGTAGAATTGTTTTTAGCTAAACGCCAATTGCTGTTGAGTAAAAAGCAAGAGCCTGTTGTGTAATGTACAAAAACACAACGCCTAACATTGGGTTTATTTAAAAAAGACTGATATCAAAACACATTTTAACTGTGGTTTATTTTCCATTAGCAGAATACTGGAAATAACTGTTACTTGGTGTAAATTGGTAAAGTGAGAGGACTCGGATAAAAGGTGCAAAAAAATAAATCATAAACAGCAAGATACAGTGGAAAATAATGAGGAGGTGGCTGATTCTCCTGGGGGGTGGGGGGTGGGAGGGGGGGGTGTACCGTGATTTGGCACCACACACAGTGAAGCCCAGTCAGACCCTGGTAACACTTAATGGTTTTGTGACACTTGTCACACTTGGTCGGGCAGTTTCCCTCCACCCAGAAATGGTGCATCACCTGTGGAGCGAGAAACAGAGAGAAACAGAGGCGGAAAGCAGAACAGAAAACAAGTGAGATATCCATAATAGTAAAGAAAGAAAGAAAGAAAAATGTTTGTGTATTGGGCATGTATTTAAACCAGACTAAATATTGTAATTAGCTATGCTTAATATCAGAATGACTTGTTTAATTCCATTAGTGGGGAAGGAGCCCTGGATCTAAGCTCCGTGGAGCATCGCTGATCCGAGCGTGCCGATTAGTAAACACTCCAATTGGATGCACCTCTATGTTTTTCTTGCTCTTCACGTAGGTTTTGATGCACGACAGAGGAGCACGGGCCACACAGCGCTCATGGACAGTGTACTTGCAGACTGGGAGAGGTGGAACACACATTTTGACAACAACAACAAAAAAATCACAAAAACAAGTAAAAAATAGCAAACATTAAATTGAGGTTGGAGATTCACATTTTCAAGGGGCGATTTGGATCACATAAATGCCTTCTTAATGATGAAAATGTGTATGGAATGGCAAAAATGAGAATAGACATGAGGAAACAACTGTTACTGTTACCATACTCACATGAGCAGCACAGCCCTTGCTTGCCCAGGCCTATAAGCATGTTCAGACACAGGTTACAGTAGGCCGGCTTGTTGAAGTGCTTCAGTCTCCACACGTGCTGCCCATCGTCTTTCACATTCTAAAGGGAAGATGATTGATTGGTTTGATTGATTGATTGGTTGATAATTGGGTCATTTGTTACATGGCAGATATAAATAGGCCATGTAAAACAAACATGCCTCTCTGACATGTGCAATAAGGAATCACATCGGCTCTATTTGTGGCATTTTGATCTGCAGCGTTCCACAACGTTTGGCAACTGAATGTGGCCCATGTGAAAGATTTTGCACATTTTTTACTGTTCTCCAAAGCCATCAACTTTAGTGGGGAGGATTGCCTGGGTTCTTTCCTTTAATCCTGTGTCATTAATCATGTCATCTATTATGTCAATCACAGCAAAATGACAGTCTGACGACACCGTAAGAGACTGTCTCATTAGCATTGTGATAAGTGACGGCTTGTTCAAGATCATTGAAGACAAGGCAGCAAAAAACTGAAAAGATGACTCCATCTAGTGGACAAAGAGAGCTAGGACATCAGTGGTGCCATCTGACGACGCTATTGACTAGTTAGGCAGTGGTGGGAATGTCCAGACCTTGTACCTGATTCACACAATAGGGCCCACCCCAATCATGCTGTGCTGGCTCAAATATTTTTTTCCCCACATTGTCCTTTCCAGCACGGTTCCAGCAACTATGGTGGACGAGGAACCAGGCTGGCCTAATACAGCTGGATTTGGCTCGGTTTGGCCTGGTAGTGTGAATCAGGCTACAGAGGGTTTAAAGGCCCAGTGCAGTCAAAATGATGTTTTGTCTGTGTTTTGTATCATATTCTACAACAGCTGATGAAAATAACACTGTAAAGGTCAGATTTGTTTCTGTGTTATTTCCTGATAGTTGGGTCGTTCCACCAATCCGGTGCCTTTAAACAAGTGCAACTTGGTTCAAAAAAGACGTTTGTTTTCACCTCATGTTAACATTCTGAAACAAAGAGCACATGCTTTCTCAAGAGGTAAAATAACAAAAACGACTAAGGTGCCTAACGTGCCTATTAAGTGTCAAATAAAGTAACAGAGTTGAATGTAACAGGGATGACGATTTCATTTTAAATAAGCCATAAATCCCTGTGTGGCATGGGGAATGCAAGCTTGTTGTGTGCAACAGGGAGTGGCAACTGAATGCAAGCTTCATAAAAAAATGTAACATCTAAAACATTTCTAGCCTGGGTTGATGTGTTATGACCGACCAGCTCCTTTTTCTACCACAAAACACCAGACAATCGCCAAAAAGAGTTGAACCAGCTCTCCTGCTTGTACACTACGATCTGACTATTTGATGTTCATTGTTTCTTTAGAAAAAAGTTTTTTCAAAGGAGTAGTTTCGCCATATTGAAACAAGAGTTCAGTTCACGCAACAGGTTTCTCCGGAAAATGAGGGAAATACGTAAATGAATCACTAATCACAAAACATCATCATCTTCAGAGATTACTTTGTCAAAGCAACAAAAATAACTAGGGCTTTACAATAATGATACTGTGATACATTTTTGGGATTAAGTAGATTGAAATCTTCATAGAAGTGACACAGGGTGGATGGAGGGACGTGAAAATGCTGCATTTTGGCACTTTAGCAAGCCTTTATTCATATTACAAATACGATATATTGAATTCCTCACGTGGTCTCTATTAAAGGGCACTTCATTTAATATAACATTATTTTAAAATTCAATATTGGTGCACAATTCCTACTTAAAATATTAAAAGGACACGTAAAAGGCACCCACTTTGTGTAACGACCCAGTTGCTGGTTGAAAATGCAATCAAGGGGGTGGCACAGTGGTCTAGGTTACTGCATTGCATTGCTAGCTGTGCCACCAGAGACTCTGGGTTCACATCCAGGCTCTGTCGCAGCCGGCCGAGGCTGGGAGGTCCATTGGGCAATGCACAATTGGCCTAGCGTCGTTAGGGAGGGTTTGGCCGGTAGGGATATCCTTGTCTGGTCACCAGGTCACCAGATGCACGGTGTTTCCTTCATTGGTGCGGCTGGCTTCCAGGTTGGATGCGTGCTGTGGAGGTGCACCGTGCACCTGGTGACAGGATCTTCTAATAAGCAGTTTTTGCATGAATGGCAGTAAATAAGTTAATAGACCGGTAGACTTCCAGACCTGCCTGCCAATAGCAAAAGTCTTGCTTGAGAAATAGCCAGATATGATATTCATATAAAAATGGCTGCATTAACTTTAACTTTAACTGAGCTTGAACTAAATCCTGCACACACTTCAGAGCCATACATAGACAATCGCTTTGGCTCCGGTCTAGAAAATTTGCCATTGAAAGTAAAAACAGTGATGATGTTTAGGTAACACATTCCTGACTACTCACCGTCTCTAGGCCCAGTAGTACTAGCAGGGGGATGGTCGTGCTGCCTCCCTGGATCCACTCCTCCAGAGACACTGTGCCGTCATGGTCATAGTCAATCTCCTGCATCATCTCCTGCAGAATCTACTCACAACCAATCAGAGACAGTACAGTGGGATCTGTCAACACAGATTATACAGGGTATATGACACCCTCATTCAACCTATACAAAGTTACAGTATTTTCTTGTTATTCATATAACTGAAACTTGCGGGCCCTAGAGCTTTATGTCTATGGATCTGCAGTATTTTAAATGTTTATGAAAAAATATGCATTTTACCGGCTTCAGTTCTGTCACATCCCATTCCAAGTACTCAGCAACATGCATCATTTGAGAGATGATGTGCTCCAGTTCCTAGAAGTGGAAAACCAATCTTGCATCAAAATATACCTATGATACAATAGCCATTCTTCAATTGATGGTTTTAGACTGATGAACAGCATGTCAGTTGGTCAGTTGGTACAATCTTCTCTCTCCAAAGGAGAGTTGTACAATGCACAACAAAAGCAGCTTGAAAACTGATACAGGCTTGATGACTTAATTACAATGGTTGCCCTACGGGAGGGCAATTATCATGTAGTGGAGAGTCATCACATGCAGACCAGAGCAATGAACATGAGACATTTACCCGCCTGCTCCTCCGTAACAAGCCCAAGCTTTTTAGAGGGCTTGTGTAATGTTACTTTAGATTATATTGTACAAGATATTCTACATTTCCATGTGTCAGTGTCATGGTTAGAATGAGATAGAGGTAAGATTCAGATTTCCAGAAGGTCCTCTACTGCAGAATTGTATTTATAGAACATTAGGTAGCTATCATGTACCATTCTATCCAGCATGGTCTCATAGACTAGACGTAACATAGTAAAATAAATCTGGGACCCTCAAATTAGTATGATATGTTATGCTTGGCATAGTTACATAAGACACAAGGTTACTTAACCAGTTAGAGCTCTAGGGGCGCTATTTCATTTTTGGATAAAAAACGTTCCCGTTTTAAGCGCGATATTTTGTCACGAAAAGATGCTCGACTATGCATATTCTTGACAGTTTTGGAAAGAAAACACTCTGAAGTTTCAGAATCTGCAAAGATTTTGTCTGTAAGTGCCCCAGAACTCATTCTACAGGCGAAACCAAGATGATGCATCACCCAGGAATTAGCAGAATTTCTGAAGCTCTGTTTTCCATTCTCTCCTTATATGGCTGTGATTGCGCAAGGAATGAGCCTACACTTTCTGTCGTTCGCCCAAGGTCTTAGCAGCATTGTGACGTATTTGTAGGCATATCATTGGAAGATTGGCCATAAGAGACTACATTTTCCAGAGGTCCGCCCGGTGTCCTTTGTCTAAATTTGTGCGTAATCTTCAGGTGCGGTCATTTTCTCCTGGGATTCAGGAGAGAAAGCATGTTTCCAAGAACGATGTATCAATGAAGAGATATGTGAAAAACACCTTGAGGATTGATTCTAAACAACGTTTGCCATGTTTTCAGTCGATATTATGGAGTTAATTTGGAAAAAAGTTTGCGTTTTGAGGACTGAATTTATGGATTTTTTTTGGTAGCCAAATGTGATGTATAAAACGGAGCTATTTCTAATACACAAGGAATCTTTTTGGAAAAACTGAGCATCTGCTATCTAACTGAGAGTATCCTCATTGAAAACATCAGAAGTTCTTCAAAGGCAAATGATTTTATTTGAAGGCTTTTATGTTTTTGTTAATGTTGCGTGCTGGATGCTAACGCTAATGCTAACGCTAAATGCTAACGCGAAATGCTAACTCTAGCTAGCTACTTTTACACAAATGATTGTTTTCCTATGGTTGAGAAGCATATTTTGAAAATCTGAGATGACAGTGTTGTTTACAAAAGGCTAAGCTTGAGAGATGGCATATTTATTTCATTTCATTTGCGATTTTCATAAATAGTTAACGTTGTGTTATGCTAATGAGCTTGCTGATAGATTTACACAATCCTGGATACAGGGGTTTTTTCATAGCTAAACGTGACGCAGAAAACGGAGCGATTTGTCCTAAACAAATAATCTTTCAGGAAAAACTGAACATTTGCTATCTGAGAGTCTCCTCAATGAAAACATCTGAAGTTCTTCAAAGGTAAATGATTTTTTTGAATGCTTTTCTGTTTTTTTGTGTAAATGTTGCCAGCTGAATGCTAATGCTAAATGCTACGTTAGCCATCAATACTGTTACACAAATGATTGTTTTGCAATGGTTGAGAAGCATATTTTGAAAATCTGAGATGACAGTGTTGTTAACAAAAGGCTAAGCTTGAGAGCTAGCATATTTATTTCATTTCATTTGCGATTTTCATGAATAGTTAACGTTGCGTTATGGTAATGAGCTTGAGTCTGTATTCACGAACCCGGATCCGGGATGGGGAGATCAGAAAGGTTAAGGCAAAAACCAAAGCAGGGTGGTTGGTCGGGTTGGATGGGTAGACTTATAACGCGAACGTCTTGCAACCCAAAAGGATTGCGTGTTAGAATCTCATCACAGACAACTTTAGCATTTTAGCTAATCAGCAAATTTACAACAACTTACTACTTGTTAGCTACTTTGCAACTACAAGCATGTTAGCTAACCCTTCCCCTAACGCTAACCTTAACCAAACTCTTAACCCTAATGTTAACTCTAACCTTAACCCCTGCTCGCTATAGCAGCTTTATTCACTCTTCGTCTTCTACTTGCTAGCGCTAGTAATAGAGAAAACTCCTGTGGAAAACTTGGCCAGAAACTAGCAAGTGTCATATGAATCCACAACAGCACCACAAACGTCTTTTCAAGCCAGGTGAGTTACAATCGTTTGAGATACTACCTAGTGATGTTATAATGTCACAGTTTATTATATAGATGTAATGGCTGTCGTCTGGAGATAGAGAGGAGGACCAAGGTGCAGCGTGGTAAGTGTTTATGTCTTTTTAATAAACAAACTGAACACTGGAACATAACAATAAACGATGTGAACAAAACGAAACAGTACCGTGTGGCCCAAACACTCACACGGAAACAAACACCCACAAACCAAAAGTGAAACCTAGGCTACATAAGTATGATTCTCAATCAGGGACAACAATTGACAGCTGCCTCTGAGAACCATACTAGGCCGAACTCAAAAACCAACATAGAAAAACAAACATAGACTGCCCACCCCAACTCACGCCCATACTAAAACAAAGACAAAAACAAAGGAACTAAGGTCAGAACGTGACAGTACCCCCCCCCCCTATAGGGTCTGGGTGGGCGTCTGTCCGCGGTGGTGGCTCTGGCGCGGGATGTGGACCCCACTTCACCATAGTTTTTTTGCACCTCTTAGCCCGCATCCATGGCCTCTTTAGAGCGGCGACCCTCGCCGCCAACCTTGGACTGGGGTCCCACGCCACGAGTCCCGAATGTACGGGAGATTCCGGCAGCACCGGACAGGCGGGAGAATCCGGCGGCGCCGGACAGGCGGGAGACTCCGGCGGCGCCGGACAGGCGGGAGACTCCGGCAGCGCCGGACAGGCGGGAGACTCTGGCAGCTCCGGAATGAAGGGCGATTCTGGCATCGCCTGGCTGACTGATTGCTCTGGCGGCTCCTGGCTGACTGACGGCTCTGGCGGCTCCTGGCTAACTGACGGCTCTGGTGGCTCAGGACAGACGGGAGACTCTGGCGGCTCAGGACAGACGGGAGACTCTGGCGGCTCAGGACAGACGGGACACTCTGGCGGCTCAGGACAGACGGGAGACTCTGGCGGCTAAGGACAGATGGGAGACTCTGGCGGCTCAAATTTCTTGGGGGGTGGCCACAGGGAGAGTGTGGCAGAGTCAGGAGTCAGACCTGAGCCAACTCTCCCTGTTTATCGTAAGGAGCCAAGGAGGAAACCAGAACCAGAGCCAGTGTTGGAGGTGAGCGAAGCAGAGACTGTGAAGGAGTTAATGGGGAAATTGGAGGAGAAAGTTATGAGGGAGTTGCTGTGTTGGTGCATGAGGCACGGAATTCGCCCGACGGTGCGTGTCGGGGATTTGATGGCACCTGGGTCAGCTCTCCATACTCGTCCTGAGGTGCGTGCTAGTCGGCTGGTGAAGATTGTGCCAGCCACACGTACCAGGCCTCCTGTGCACCTCCCTAGCCTTGCACATCCTGTGCCAGCTCAGCGCTACAGTGCTCCTAGCAGTGCTAACCGTGGCGGGCGTGGTACTGGTCAGGCACCGTGTTATGCGGTGGAACGCACGGTGTCCCCAGTACGCGTGCTTAGCCCGGTATGCTACATCTCAGCTCCTCACATCTGCCGGGCTAGGGTGAAGATCCAGCAGGGGCGGTTGGTGCCAGCCCTGCTCTCAAGATCTCCAGTATGCCTTCACGGTCCGGTCCATCCAGTGCCACCTCGACACACCAGCCCTCCGGTGGCAGCTCCCCGCACCAGGCTTCTTGTGCGTGTCCTCGGCCCAGTACCACCAGTGCCAGCACCACACACCAGGCCTACAGTGTGCTTCGCCTGTCCAGCGCTGCCAGAGCCTTCCTCCTCTCCATCGCTGCCGGAGTCTCCCGTCTGTCATGAGCCGCCAGAGTCTCCCACCTGTCATGAGCCGCCAGAGTCTCCCGTCTGTCATGAGCCGCCAGAGTCGCCAGTCAGCATGGAACAGCCAGAGCCGCCAGTCAGCATGGAGCAGCCAGAGCCGCCAGTCAGCATGGAGCAGCCAGAGCCGCCAGTCAGCATGGAGCAGCCAGAGCCGCCAGTCAGCATGGAGCAGCCAGAGCCGCCAGTCAGCATGGAGCAGCCAGAGCCGCCAGTCAGCATGGAGCAGCCAGAGCCGCCAGTCAGCATGGAGCAGCCAGAGCCGCCAGTCAGCAAGGATCTGCCAGATCCGTCAGTCTGCCAGGATCCGCCAGTCTGCCAGGATCCGCCAGTCTGCCAGGATCCGCCAGAGCCGCCAGTAAGCCAGGATCCGCCAGAGCCGCCAGTCAGCCAGGATACGCCAGAGCCGCCAGTCTGCCAGGATCTGCCAGTGCTACCAGTCAGCCAGGATCCGCCAGAGCCGCCAGTCTGCCAGGATCCGCCAGTGCCGCCAGTCAGCCAGTATTTGCCAGAGCCGCCAGTCAGCCAAGATCTTCCAGAGCCGCCAGGCAGCCAGGATCCGCCAGTCAGCCAGGATCCGCCAGAGCTGCCATTCTGCCAGGATCCGCCATTCAGCCAGGATCCGCCATTCAGCCAGGATCTGCCAGTCAGCCTGTATCTGCCATTCAGCCAGGATCCGCCAGTCAGCCAGGATCTGCCATGAGCCGCCAGTCAGCCAGGATCTGCCAGAGCTGCCAGTCAACCAGGATCTGCCAGAGCCACCAGTCAGCCAGGATCTGCCAGAGCCATCAACCTGCCTGAGCTTCCTCTCAGTCCTGAGCTACCCCTCAGTCCTGAGCTACCTCAGTCCCGAGCTGACCCTCAGTCCGGAGCTGCTCCTCAGCCCAGTGGGGCCCTCTGTTAGGGTTCTTAGGCCAAGGTCGGTGGCGAGGGTCGCCACTCTAAGGACGCTAAGTAAGACAGACGCCCACCCAGACCCTCCGCTATGGGTTTAGGTGTGTGGCTGGGAGTCCGCACCTTTGGGGGGGGGGGGCACTGTCACTCCCTGGCCTTAGTATTTTCTTTATTATTTTGGTCAGGCCAGGGTGTGACATGGGTGATTTATGTGTTTTGTCTTGTCTAGGGGTTTATTAGATTTATGGGGTTGTGTCACAGTCGTCCTTCAGATTCAGATGAAGAGGAGAGGCGAAAAGGATCAGAGGACCAATATGCGGCGTGGTAAGTGTCCATGGTAAATCTTTAATAAAGAAAGTACTGAACACTGCCTACAAAACAATAAACAAATAACGACCGTGAGGCTACAAATTAGACCTGAAACAAGCAATCTACATAGACAATCACCCACAAACAAACAGTGCAACCCAGGCTACCTAAGTATGATTCTCAATCAGAGACAACTAATGACACCTGCCTCTGATTGAGAACCATACTAGGCCGAAACATAGAAACGCCCCAAAACATAGAAAAACAAACATAGACTGCCCACCCAACTCACGCCCTGACCATACTAAATAAACACAAAACAAAGGAAATTAAGGTCAGAACGTGACAGGTTGTGTTTAGTAGAGTTGTCTAGGAAAGTCTATGGTTGCCTGGAGTGGTTCTCAATCAGAGGCAGGTGTTTATCGTTGTCTCTGATTGGGAACCATATTTAGGCAGCCATATTCTTTGGGTATTTCGTGGGTGATTGTTTCCTGTCTCTGTGTTTTGCACCAGTTAGGATTGTTTCGGTTTTTTCACGTTTTTTTGTTTTGTATATTGTTCTATTTTCATCTTTCATTAAAAATGTATAAAGATAACCACGCTGCATTTTGGTCCTCCTCTCTTTCACCAGAAGAAAACCGTAACAGTTTTAATGACAACATGATGAGAGAATTACCATTTATATGCTCAGGTCAAGACGATAGAATGGTTCACTGCACCCTTTGTAATTCCTCTTTTTCAATTGGCAGCGGGGGAAGAACGGCAGTGGTAGAACATCAACAGACGAAAAAGCATAAAGCCTCTCTGATTGCCCGTGTTGGTATGCCTTCAGTCACCACATTCTTCAAGAAGGTAGAGCCTTTAGTGTCTTTGCATACCACTCTATGCATCACAATCATAGTTACAGGTCTATGGACTGCACAGCACAACTGACACGAAAGATTTATGAGCCAAAGTTCACATGTGCTAGGACAAAATGTGACGCCATAGTGAGTAACGTGTTAGCACCATGGGCAACTACTTTGGTAACACAGGACCTAGACCAGGTTGAATTTGTGTTCCTGTCCATTGATGTGTCCAATCATGGACATGTAAAGTTGCTGCTAATAGTAGTCAGATATTGTAAGATATATGATGGAAGCACATCTGTGGAAACAAAACTGCTTGATTTTGTTGAATTGAAAAGAGAAAACGCAGAGGAGATTGCGGCTGAGCTCCCTGGTGGTCATCCCAAAATTTTACCTGGAAAACAAAGTCATGGCATTCTCTGCCGACAACACAAATACCAACTTTGGAGGACTGAATAGGCTGGGGAGGGTCAATGTCCATACCAAAGTTTAAAATGCTCTGCAGCGGGACGTGATTGGTTTAGGTTGTCCTGCCCACATCATTCATAACACGGCCAGAACAGCTTTGGATATGATTCCCCTCGTGGTTGAGTACCTGCTCACAAAGATATTTGGATATTTTCACCGTCAGAGTAGAAAGACTGAAGAGCATTTGTGAGATTGTTGGCCAGGAGTACCATAACATTTTAGGACACAGCAATGTTCGCTGGCTGTCCCTGCTCCCTGCTCTAGAAAGAGTGCTGAAAATGTATGTGCCATTGAAATCCTTTTTTCTTTCTGAAGACAAATGCCCTGTTGTCCTGCGAACAATGTTCAAAGATCCACTGACTGAACTTTGGCTGGCCTTTGTCCATGGAAACCTGACCGTATTCAGTGACACGATCAAGATGCTTGGAGGCCAGGCAAAGTGCTGTGGAGTCAGCTGCAATTCTGAGAAACGTTGAGGCAAAACTGACTGCAAGTCACGATGACAACTTCATTCCAGTTTTGGGCAGAGGACTTCTGAGAGAGCTAGAGGAAAATTAAGCAATGTCTAAGGAGAGCTTTCTCAAAACATCCCAATAGTTCTTCACTACGGCTGTGAACTACTTGCAGGCATTGGGGAAAGCACACAGATCATCTAAAAGATTTACATTGTCTCCTTTTAAAAAGGCAACCTCAGCATGAAGAGATCTAGAAGGCAGCAGCCACACTGCAGGAAAAATGCCCCAATGTGACCATCAATGCATTGTTCGACGAGGTTACTGGCCTGCAAGAGATCATAAAGGGGGGATCGCTTGAAGAATGGAAAACATCTGAGACACTGCTTAGTCAGAGATGGAGCACGGTGGTTACCCACTTCAAAGAGAATGACATCCCACACACTAACCTGGCTGATTAGCGTCTGTTGTCATGTGCTTACCTGGAAGTAATGCACCAGTCGAGAGAGTGTTCTCCCAAATGAATGATATATGGACAGCAGCAAGAAATAGGTTCACTGTTCCTACCATCAAGGCCATGCTTGTTGTGAAGACAAACTTCAACCTCCCCTCTGCGCCAGGAGTTCATGGAGAAGCTGGACAAAGACAGAGCAATCCTGAAGAAAATACCTTCTTCTGAGAAATATACAGATTAGGTTGGTATAAGTATATTATGTAGTTAACAATCTCATCATCATCTTATTTCTTTATTATGTTAAGTATTTCACATATACTATTGTCTGTTTTTTCTATTTTGCTGGGTTTTTTTCTGTTCTCTTCTGTTCTTATTCTACCCAGACTACCAGGACCACTGAATGGATGTTCAGATCAGTTCTGTCTTGTCTGTAGTTTTTCTGTAGTATAGTTGTTTTCTCTATCACAGTGTGCCTGTTAGACTAAATACATGGAACCGGAATTGTCCCTCTTCTTCATTTCATAGATAATAACGTTTGACTGTCAAACTGGAAATATCCCCAGTTTTTATTTCAGAAATCTGGTCACCTTACCCTAACCCCTAGCCTAGCTAATGGTAGCCACCTAGCTAACGTTAGCGTTAGCCACCTAGCTAATGTTAGCCACAACAAATTGGAATTCGTAACATATCACATGATTTGCAAATGTGTAACATATCATGTGAAATGGATGACATACATCCACAAATTACTACGTACCATACCATACTTAACATATCATTCTAATTGGAGTGTCACGGATTTACATTTACTATGTTAAATCTACCCTTGAGTTCAGGTTGCAGCACCAATCATTTTTCAGTACAGTAAATAACATGGCATGTATACGACAGAACCAAACATGGCTCTGGTATAGGCAAATAACAAAGAGGATGTTTCATGTAAGGCTGTGTTCAAATAATTTGTTTGGCATTTTTTTGAATACATATGAAGAAAGAAAAATGATTACCGAACTATCCAGAGACCCATTCCCATCAGTATCATAGAGACGAAACATAACTGTGGAGAAAGAGATCAAACATTTATGAGTTTCAATTGGTGTTTTAGAGGCAATAGATGTCATTGAGACACATTTTTACTGCCAATTTAGTTTCACGGATGCACTTTACTATGTTGAAGAACTAAAACTTCCTTTAGTTTTTAAGTGTACAATCAGCTCCCATCAATTCAAAGCAATGTTTCCCCACATAAAAGTGTTCTTAGCATCTCAGTGTTGAAGTCTGATTGGTTCCTCCACTAGCCCCCAGCCACCACTCAACACCGTCACCATGGAAACAGACAGCTCCCTCACCAGAACAGTGATTGGCTATCCAATACAAGTGTGACTGACAGAGATACGCACACACACACACAAACACACCATATCACTATAGTAATATAATCGTGACAACACTCTCCTCTGCCCTAAGTAATTTACATACTAATGGATGTTCCCAATACGTGGAAAAGTGTTTTTAGCCCAGTCTCAGCA
The DNA here is from genome assembly GCF_057628025.1 of Oncorhynchus mykiss. Taxonomy (NCBI): domain Eukaryota; kingdom Metazoa; phylum Chordata; class Actinopteri; order Salmoniformes; family Salmonidae; genus Oncorhynchus; species Oncorhynchus mykiss. The sequence continues at coordinate 37,612,470 of NC_143024.1, forward strand.
TGAAGCTACCCCCTCCCCCAATATCAGTAGTGGTGCGGCTCGTGACAAAACCAGCTGGATTGAGGAGGGTGAGCCGGTGAGTTCACTAAGGACTCGAAGAGGGGGGTTGTTAAATTCATATGGGGTTGACGTCAAGCTGCTGTTTGTCAGACACTAATTAGGAGCTAATTGACAGCTTCCTGCTGTGGTGCGGTCAGGAGGAAGGGGAAGTGAGGTAGATGCCTGGAGGATTGGGAACTCTGCTGGAGCTTGGAAGGTGTTTGTGGTGGTAATCCAACGTGGCCACAGGAAGGTGATGGTGTATAGAGAGATGGTAGGAATAGCATGCAGTGAAGTCACTCAAAAAAAGCATAGAGCTAAGTTGTCTAACCATCTGAACCTACAGTATAAAGACGGTTATTTGTCGTTGTCCTCACCTGCTCTTCAAAGCTGAACTACTACTAGTTGCAGTAACTTTTACTGAATCCACTGTAGTGACATAGGGTATATTTCCTCAGTCATAGAGAACCAAGGGAATTTAGCTTGATGATCAATACTCACTTTTTAGATGTTTCTCTTTTTGCCATGCATTCCCTGACTTTGCACAACGTATGTAGACCTACAGATATAGCAGCTAAAGTGAATGTACTGTAAGTGTAAATTGAAACCAGTCATTCTTAGAAGAACCAGCAGAGGGCCCTGTTAGCACCCCAAGACATCAGCGAGGCCAGACGGAAGGAGATGTAGGGTGGGCAGAGTGGGATTCTCTCTGCAAGGAGAGATACTGTAGCATTCAAGGCTAAACCAATGTGCTCCCTGGGCCAGATCTGCTAAATTATTAACACACTTAATTTTTAATGAACGGCTCTACTCTTCAATTATTCAGCAGTTGGATGAGAATTATAAGAACACATAAAAAGTCTTATGTTCAATTATCTAATATAATGTCATAAATAAATAAGTACACATCTAAAGTTTAAGTGGAATAAAGAGATACCATGGCAACGCTAATAAGGGCTTTCAGTAAACATAATGATTCAAGTAGACTACAGCGAAAGGGGTAACCTGCTGCTCCTGCTTAGGTCATGGGAAATATAGAGCAGTGTATTGGGACGAAGCTCTAACTTGTTTGGCTATGAGTGTTTGTATTTACGGTACACAAATGTCATTTTTCTCATGGGTAAACCCCAAAATAACATTATAGCCAAAGGAGATCCAGTATATTCCCCTTTCAGAGGAAAAATAATAATGAGTCCTCACACTCCAGTTTGTCCTCGGGTCGGCCACCCTCCAGCAGTGAGAGGTAGCAGACGATGTCCTTCAGTTGAACCATGCCTAGAGGTCTGGGCATAGTCCTGGGTAGAGGGGGCACCTTCAGAGGGGTCGAGTTCCCTTTGATCAACTTGAGGCCTGCAGAGAGAAGAAGGCCAGAGAAGAAGGTCAAAATGTAGGCCGGTTATGATCATTGCTGAGCTTATGCCTCTAATGTCAACCTCAAACTGTCTTTCAAACTGTCTACCAATAAATCGAAATTCACGTGGTGAAATTGATTGCAGATGTTATATACAGTGCCTTGCGAAAGTATTCGGCCCCCTTGAACTTTGCGACCTTTTGCCACATTTCAGGCTTCAAACATAAAGATATAAAACTGTATTTTTTTGTGAAGAATCAACAACAAGTGGGACACAATCATGAAGTGGAACGACATTTATTGGATATTTCAAACTTTTTTAACAAATCAAAAACTGAAAAATTGTGCGTGCAAAATTATTCAGCCCCCTTAAGTGAATACTTTGTAGCGCCACCTTTTGCTGCGACTACAGCTGTAAGTCGCTTTAGGTATGTCTCTATCAGTTTTGCACATCGAGAGACTGACATTTTTTCCCATTCCTCCTTGCAAAACAGCTCGAGCTCAGTGAGGTTGGATGGAGAGCATTTGTGAACAGCAGTTTTCAGTTCTTTCCACAGATTCTCGATTGGATTCAGGTCTAGACTTTGACTTGGCCATTCTAACACCTGGATATGTTTATTTTTGAACCATTCCATTGTAGATTTTGCTTTATGTTTTGGATCATTGTCTTGTTGGAAGACAAATCTCCGTCCCAGTCTCAGGTCTTTTGCAGACTCCATCAGGTTTTCTTCCAGAATGGTCCTGTATTTGGCTCCATCCATCTTCCCATCAATTTTAACCATCTTCCCTGTCCCTGCTGAAGAAAAGCAGGCCCAAACCATGATGCTGCCACCACCATGTTTGACAGTCGGGATGGTGTGTTCAGAGTGATGAGCTGTGTTGCTTTTATGCCAAACATAACGTTTTGCATTGTTGCCAAAAAGTTTAATTTTGGTTTCATCTGACCAGAGCACCTTCTTCCACATGTTTGGTGTGTCTCCCAGGTGGCTTGTGGCAAACTTTAAACAACACTTTTTATGGATATCTTTAAGAAATGGCTTTCTTCTTCCCACTCTTCCATAAAGGCCAGATTTGTGCAATATAGGACTGATTGTTGTCCTATGGACAGAGTCTCCCACCTCAGCTGTAGATCTCTGCAGTTCATCCAGAGTGATCATGGGCCTCTTGGCTGCATCTCTGATCAGTCTTCTCCTTGTATGAGCTGAAAGTTTAGAGGGACGGCCAGGTCTTGGTAGATTTGCAGTGGTCTGATACTCCTTCCATTTCAATATTATCGCTTGCACAGTGCTCCTTGGGATGTTTAAAGCTTGGGAAATCTTTTTGTATCCAAATCCGGCTTTAAACTTCTTCACAACAGTATCTCGGACCTGCCTGGTGTGTTCCTTGTTCTTCATGATGCTCTCTGCGCTTTTAACGGACCTCTGAGACTATCACAGTGCAGGTGCATTTATACGGAGACTTGATTACACACAGGTGGATTGTATTTATCATCATTAGTCATTTAGGTCAACATTGGATCATTCAGAGATCCTCACTGAACTTCTGGAGAGAGTTTGCTGCACTGAAAGTAAAGGGGCTGAATAATTTTGCACGCCCAATTTTTCAGTTTTTGATTTGTTAAAAAAGTTTGAAATATCCAATAAATGTCGTTCCACTTCATGATTGTGTCCCACTTGTTGTTGATTCTTCACAAAAAAATACAGTTTTATATCTTTATGTTTGAAGCCTGAAATGTGGCAAAAGGTCGCAAAGTTCAAGGGGGCCGAATACTTTCGCAAGGCACTGTAGATGTAGTTTTTGCCAATATTACGGTAGTAAATGTTGACTGGACAGCACAGTTTTAGTTTGTGAAGATTGTAGTTAGTACCTCAGGACACATTTTGTGAAAAAGTACAAGCTGATGCTACAAACACTGCACTCAATGACTTGCCTGGAAGCTACAGTCTACGACAACAAGGCAATCTGGGGTGGTCTGACGACAGAATTAACAATACTGAACCAATTACAACAGTATCACCCAGTGGCACTGCTCTTTGTGGTAGGAGTAAAAACTAAAGCAGACCTAAACAACTTTAGCCTATTATTTGGTGTTGGAGAGATTGTTTGTCTGCTGCTGAGGTCATAGTTTCTATGCGTTCTTGATCTGTTCCTTTGTTTGTGTCTGAAGTGAAGGTGCGGTGGTCTTTCTGTCAAAGTAGCTTTAAAAATTCAGTAACAGCGCACACAGACAATATAAAAGCTAGTTGGCCCCTTAAGGACATCATCTGAAGGTTATAGCTGAAGTTCAGGGTCTTACCAGTAACTCTGGGCTTGTCTATGGAAGTGGGGCTGGGTTTTGGTCCCTTGTTACTGAATGATAAGAAGAGGTGTTGACAGAACTCCTCTGCCAGCTCGCTCTCCAGAAACGTCTGCATGAAGACCTTGAAGCCTTCAAAGTCAATCTCCTGAAACAAGACACAGAACATGATCCTGGTTGGTATAATTCCCATGAGGGAAGATTTAATAACCATATCATTACCATATCATGCCTGGGAGGACAAGGAATTACATTACCTGATTGAGTATGTCTTGCTTCTATGCAGCATTGAATAAAGACATTAGGCATCTCAATAAATCAAACTTTTAAAAAGTTAGTTACTCATATCCTGAAAAGCCGGTGTGACATTTTCAGCATCCCTTCCATAACCAAAGTATGTAGTGGCTCTTAATTTCAAATGCCAAAACTAACAAAGATATCGGTTTGAGGTGAATATAGACCGATAACATTGTTGAATGTTGTTGATATCAAAATGACCAAGAATTGGTAGCAAGTCTGAAGTGATGGTACTGGTCTACATTACGAAGAAGCCTCAAAGTAGTTCTGCAATGGTTCATGCAATGCTAATGATGCCACGTCACTACCAGAACAGTCAGAACAGTGTCTTATGGGAAGAAAGACTACCTCCTCTGGGTTATATTTCGCCAACACTCCGTCTCCATGGAACTCCTGCAGCACATCTTTCAGCTTCTTGGTTGAGTCTAAAATAAAAACATTCAGCACATGTTACAACCATAAATGCTTCCCATTAAATAGCAAATGATATCATTATGTCCGTGAAGGGAGATCCCACTGCGGGATCTCATCTAATTGTCTCTAAAAAAAAAGGTTCAGTCTACAGCTCAGGAGAAATCACATCTGACACCCACCAGACCGCATCGAAATCACAGGGGGAATCACCAGACTCTGGAACGGGTAGCAGGTTAGACTCCTCTGCCTGGTCCGTTTGGTCTGGTTCCTGTCAAGATCTCTTCCTGTATTTTCAAACTATGGGAGTTTAGTCCCAGGAGTGTCCTGGCAGGACTGGTCCATTTGGGCCCCTGGTGTAGACATTGTTTAATTATATTATTCTAGCTCTTCCATTATGTTATTTGTAGTGGTTAATGGTGTGTTCATATAGATTGTGTATAGGCTTGTCTACCATTTGAATCTTCTCTTTGTGTCAGACTGGGTTCAAGGGACTTCTGTTTCTTTTTTTTCTGCATTTATTTGTCTGAATATAGTATATACAGTTGAAGTCGGAAGTTTACACACACTTAGGTTGGAATCATTAAAACTCGTTTTTCAACAACTCCACAAATGTCTTGTTAACAAACTACAGTTTTGGCAAGTCGGCTAGGAGATCTACTTTGTGGATGACACAAGTAATTGTTCCAACAATTGTTTACAGACAGAATATTTCACTTATAACTCACTGTATCACAATTCCAGTGGGTTAGAAGTTTACATCACTAAATTGACTGTGCCTTTAAACAGCTTGGGAAATTCCAGAAAATGATGTCATGGCTTTAGAAGCTTCTGATAGACTAATTGACATAATTTGAGTCAATTGGAGGTGTACCTGTGCATGTATTTCAAGGCCTACCTTCAAACTCAGTGCCTCTTTGCTTGTCATCATGGGAAAATCAAATGATATCAGCCAAGACCTCAGAAACAAATTGCAGACCTTCACAAGTCTGGTTCATCCTTGGGAGCAATTTCCAAACGCCTGAAGGTACCACGTTCATCTGTACAAACAACAGTACGCAGGTATAAACACCATGGGACTATGCAGCCGTCATACCACTCAGGAAGGAGACGCGTTCTGTCTCCTAGAGATGAACGTACTTTGGTGCGAAAAGTGCAAATCAATCCCAGAACAACAACAAAGGACCTTGTGAAGATGCTGGAGGAAACAGTTACAAAAGTATCTATATCCACAGTAAAACAAGTCCTATATCGGCATAACCTGAAAGGCCGCTCAGCAAGGAAGAAGCCGCTGCTCCAAAACCGCCATAAAAAAGCCAGACTACGGTTTGCAACTGCACATGAGGACAAACATTGTACTTTTTGGAGAAATGTCCTCTGGTCTGATGAAACAGAAAATAGAACTGTTTGGCCATAATGACCATCGTTATGCTTGGAGGAAAAAGGGTGAGGCTTGCAAGCCGAAGAACACCATCCCAACCGTGAAGCACGGGGGGTGGCAGCATCATGTTGTGGGGGTGCTTTGCTGCAGGAGGGACTGGTGCACTTCACAAAATAGATGGTATCATGAGGGAGGAATATTATGTTGATATATTGAAGTAACATCTCAAGACATCAGTCAGGAAGTTAAAGCTTGGTCGCAAACGGGTCTTCCAAATGGAGAATGACCCCAAGCATACTTCCAAAGTTGTGGCAAAATGGCTTAAAGACAGCAAAGTCAAGGTATTGGAGTGGCCATCACAAAGACCTGACCTCAACCCTATAGAAACTTTGTGGGCAGAACTGAAAAAGCGTGTGTGAGCAAGGTGGCCTACAAACCTGACTCAGTTACACCAGCTCTGTCAGGAGAAATGGTTCAAAATTCACCCAACTTATTGTGGGAAGCTTGTGGAAGGCTACCCAAAACGTTTGACCCAAGTGAAACAATTTAAAGGCAATGCTACCAAATACTAATTGAGCGTATGTAAACTTCTGACCCACTGGGAATGTGATGAAAGAAATAAAAGCTGAAATAAAACATTCTCTCTACTATTGTTCTGACATTTCTCATTCTTAAAATAAAGTGGTGATCCTAACTGACCTGAGACAGGGAATTTTTACTAGGATTAAATGTCAGGAATTGTGAAAAACTGAGTTTAAATGTATTTGGCTGAGGTGTATGTAAACTTCCGACTTCAACTGTATGTATGTGTGTATGTATGTGTGTAGGCATATATGCAGTGTGTATGTATGTAAGTATGTATGTATGTATGTATGTATGTATTATTGTATATTATTGTATATTATTTTACTGCTCTATGGATATAATTATTGTTTGGATTACCTTATTTACTATTATTTATTAATGTACTTTTTTCCATTTTTCTTTCATTCTTTATGTGATGCGCATACGGAGAACGCCAGACGAAGAATTAACATTTAATTACCACAGTGAATTACTGTAATGTTTGTTTATGTGTCAATTAATCCATTAAGGGATGGGTTGCCAATTGGCGATTGGACACGAAAATAAAATGTAATTCATGAATTAATTTCATTCATTGTAGCTTCTGGAGCAACAAGACTAGATTTGGAAGGATGACCACGTGAAACCATGAAACGTGTGCCTGGATGCCTGGGTGCCTGTGTGATAAACCCACCAAAAATAAGTTATAAAGTATTAACTTTCTTATCACTCCTCTACATGGTCAAAAAACTGTCAAGTTGTCATCCTAATGCTAACACTTAAAAGGACATTTATTTTTTATTTATTTATTTCACCTTTATTTAACCAGGTGGGCTAGTTGAGAACAAGTTCTCATTTACAATTGCGACCTGGCCAAGACAAAGCAAAGCAGTTTGACACATACAACAACACAGAGTTACACATGGAGTTAAACAAACATACAGTCAATAATACAGTAGAAAAATAAGTCGATATACAATGTGAGCAAATGAGGTGAGATAAGGGAGGTAAAGGCAACAAAAAAAGGCCATGGTGGCGAAGTAAATACAATATAGCAAGTAAAACACTGGAATGGTAGATTTGCAGTGGAAGAATGTGCAAAGTAGAAATAGAAATAATGGGGTGCAAATGAGCAAAATAAATAAATAAATACAGTAGTCGAAGCGGTAGTTGTTTGGGCTAAATTATAGGTGGGCTATGTACAGGTGCAGTAATCTGGGAGCTGCTCTGACAGCTGGTGCTTAAAGCTAGTGAGGAAGATAAGTGTTTCCAGTTTCAGAGATTTTTGTAGTTCGTTCCAGTCATTGGCAGCAGAAAACTGGAAGGAGAGGCGGCCAACGGAGGAATTGGCTTTGGGGGTGACCAGAGAGATATACCTGCTGGAGCGCGTGCTGCTATGGTGACCAGCGTAGGTTACTTTAGGCCAAAATACATGTCACATCAATGTTCTTTTACACAACACCTGGAAAAATACACACCGCAATGTCACTGAGCAAAAAAATCCATTCTAATAATCGTCTCTGATTATGAAATCATAACTGCAGTGAAGTAGACTGTAGAGTATTGGTGCTCATGCAGTATGTGAAGTGAGGAAAGTGTGCAATAGAGCTCATTTCACCTTTTAATGAGAAGAGAGGGGGCTAAAGTGAGCTGGAGGGACTGAAAAGGAGGGAGGAAGAGGTGGAAACAGCAGAAGGTCCATTGTTGCACCTCGGAGAATGGGATATTTTATAACCTTTCACTGCACAGGGAGCATAATGACTAGCTGTGAGCCAATTTGAAACACGATTATCCAAATCTCTCTATCACACACTTTCCCTCACCCTTTCTCATTTCCCCCCGTTCCTGTACCCTGTCTCTTCTCAGACTTTCAACATTATAGTGGAGCTGGATTTTTTTTTAGGTGGTAGATCAGCTTTAATATTGCAGATAGATTGTAGTTTCCATCAATGTAATTGTCTGCATCATTTCCAATCCCCATATACTTTTTTTGTAAATATATATATACATTTATGGAAAATATTTACAAAAAAATTGGAAAGATCGGAAATGATGCAGGTAATTACACTGATCTTATGTCGCCCCCCCCCCCCCCCCACACACACACACTTCTAAAACCAAAGTTGCGCCCCTGGTAAGCATTGCAGAAGAAGAAAAATCAATCCCAATCAGAGACAGTAAAGATATGCTGGAGAGCTGCTTACAGTCAGCGGAACAATGTTGTCAAGACGCGTAGAGCAATTAACGAGAGAGATGTCATGGCCAAGTGAAACGCTTTGCCTGCAGAAGAGATCTCAAGCAAAAAACATTCATTATTTAGATTTGGACAGACGTCTGTGAATATCTAATAAAATAACCTCCAGTTAAGATGCTATATAGATTTAGGGTCCTTATTGCTGCTCAAATTAGCTCTGTTGTTTTAGTCTTCTCTAACACACCGTGTCACGTACCTCACGAGAGACGGACCAAGGCGCAGCGGATTTAGAGTTCCACATATTTATTATAAAGTGAAACTTAGCAAAAACAAAACAATAAATCAAATAAACGAACAACGAACCGTGACTACGCGGTGCACATGCACAAAACACAAAATAATATCCCACAAACACAGGTGGGAAAAATGTTACCTAAATATGATCCCCAATTAGAGACAACGATTACCAGCTGCCTCTAATTGGGAATCATACAAATCACCAACATAGAAAAATAAACTAGTACACCCCATAGAAATAATAAATTAGAATACCCCCAGTCACGCCCTGACCTACTATACCATAGAGAAACAAGGGCTCTCTATGGTCAGGGCGTGACACGCTGGGATGAAGTTCTTATTGTTGTGGAGATGTGGGAAGTCTTTTGAGAATCCTCCGAAAAACACATTTTAAAACCAAAATATAATAAATATAGAAAATAATAATGACAATAAACCTAATTGTTTTCCTGGAAACAACCAATGCAAGAAACGTTTCAGTATATCTCACTATTCCCACTGAAGGCAAGAAAAACCATCTATCTCAAAACATGCACAGTCAAATTGTTCATTTACGAAAACCTGAATACTTGCAGTGGCGTTCTTGAAAATAACTTCAAGACGTTCATAACTCTCTTTGGCCTGCAGGGGATGCTTTTGTGTTATGATTGATCATGTTTTATCATAAACAGCACCAGAGCACCAAACAGATGTACTGCTTGAGCTGGTTTTTCTGCAAAATCAGCAAGGGGCTCCAATAACAGATTACAGACATATGGATGATTCCAAGTCATCAGAGAAAGAGGGGGTTTTGTACTGTTTGAGCTCTACACCAAATCAAGTTGGATTAAGCTGGGTTTCATAACACAGTGCCAGTGCATGGAGACATTCTCTGCTCTGCTCTTATGCAGTCACCATTACAGTAACTGGGCTCTGTTATCCTGCCGTAGTCAAGCAGTAGGTAAAATCTCTCTCTGTGTGAGGTGGATCAGGACATACTCCTGAGATGGGATCTACAGTAGTTTACGAATCCAGTGTCACATTTTATACCTGACTAGATTCAATTTTCAATGAAGTTTAAACTTGATTGCGAGCGTAAAGTGACGGTGTACACGTGCACCCACCCACACACACGCGCGCACACACACACACACACACACACACACACACACACACACACACACACACACACACACACACACACACACACACACACACACACACACACACACACACACACACACACACACACACACACACACACACACACACACACACACACACACACACACACACACACACACACACACACACACACACACACACCCCCCCCCCCCCCCCCCCCCCCCCCCCCCCCCACTGTCAGAGACACAGACTTACATTGAGCGTACTCTTGCAGAAGGGAGAATTCAGCTGGGGTCAGAGTGACCCACTTGTCCTGGTTGGTCATTGTGATGAGTCCTCTTCTCCCTCACATCCCCAAACTATCAGACCACAGTCCACTCTCTGGAACAGAACATAGAAAAAGTTGTTAGGCCTCTTTCATTATAGTCTTTTGTGGCAGGCTGTTAACAGAAAGATATTTGGTTTGGGTTCTGACATTCATTCCATCATCACTGGTCATAAAATTGCATACATTTATTGTATATTTATCCTCACATCATTACATTGCTATAGTATAGTACAATATAGTATAGTATAGTATAGTTTAGGAGAAACCAAGAAATGCTTATGTCCATCTGTAACCAAAAAGTATATCAGTCAGTCTGTCAGTCAATTAGAGACTGAGGCTAGGGACTTGTTTGATTCATAATACAGTAATTACTGAATCCCCTAATCAATGCATTTTTCATGCTACCATAAGTATTACATCAGACAAGTACATTAATCGTTGTATGGCTGACAGCCAAGCTAATGCTATCTTGTCCTATCCAGCACTATGTGCTATAGCTATAGCTAGTAATTTGCTAACTGGCATGTCAATGTCCAACATGAGCTCACCAACTCACTGCATTATTTGACATATTTCTTACTTACAGATGTAGGATCTTAATTTGATCACCCTGTTGCAGGAGAACTTTCCTGCAATGCAGGACATTTAAAACATGTAGTGTATGTGAGGTTTAAAAATGCTGAAATTTCAGACTTTGTTTTCCCTTACAAGAAATATATCAACCCCTACAAAAATGTCCATTAATTATAATCCACATAATAATTCACATTTCCTGTTGCCTGCTTTAGCAAACTGGCTCAAATTAAGATCCTACAGCTGTACCTAAGACAGCATTTAGTTTATGTGTAAATAAGCATTTATGACAGACAGTATAAGGGACATGTAAGAGTTTAAGTTATGATTGTCCAGGACTGCTGCGTGTCCTGTTGACAACAACAGAATGATGGGCCGGCTGCCAGGGGACAGACAGCTGGCATCACTGATTATGGACAATGCCATGGTGACAGAAGATTGGACAGTGTCAGAAAAGAGGGGATGTTATGCCACTTTTCCCTTGCTGTAGAGCCCCCCCCCCCCCCCCCCCCCCCCCCCCCGCCAAAACACACACACACACACACACTCAATGGGTTGACAAAAAACAGGATATGCTTACTGTAAACTAAATCCGTTCTGCATTGTAACTACTGTAACTACTGAGAAGGGTTCAAAAAGCATTACACATTCATGTAAAGGTAAATAAATAATGTGTGAGTGTGTGTGTGTGTGTGCATGAGTGTTTTGGAGTAGTCGGTTGCTACAGTATATAGCCTAGAGTATTGTGTTCTGTGGACTACTGAAGCTGAATATTCCACTCCCCCCTGCTCTCTTAATGCACCTGTGTTAGTCTCAGAGCCAGCTTCCTTCCTTTTTGACCCAATTCCCTCTGACCAATTATAAAACCTCACAGCAACAAGTGCATGTAACAGTACTTTACCACCTCAGTTCACAACAATTTCCTAATGAAAGAGCTGGCATGGAATCATCCGTGTGTGTTCTAGTATGAGTGCATGCGTGTGTGCGTGCAAGTGTGTGTCTGCACATATTTGTGTATCTGTGCACGGGCATAGTTTGTATGTGGATGTCCCATACTATACTATACCTATACCCATAGTAAATGCACATGTCTAACCTTAAGGAACCCCTGAGACACTTAAATATGCATGGACACGTACGGTGCATTCGGAAAGTTTTCAGAACCCTTCCCTTTTTCCACATTTTATTACGTTACAAACTTATTCTAAAATGAGTCAATTATTCTTTTTCTCATCAATCTATACGCAATACCACATAAAGACAAAATTAAAACAGGTTTTTATGATAAACAAGGCATATCTTTTTTTTACCTTATTTACATCAGTATTCCGACCTTTTGCTATGAGACTCGAAATAAAGCTCAGCTGCATCCTGTTTCCATTGATCATCCTTGAGATGTTTCCATAACTTGATTGGAGTCCACCTGTGGTAAATTCAATGGATTGGACATGACTTGGAAAGGCACATACCTGTCTATATAAAGGTCCCGCAGTTAACAGTGCTTGTCAGAGCAAAAACCAAGCCATGAGGTTGAAGGAATTGTCCGTAGAGCTCAGAGACAAGATTGTGTCGAGGCACAGATCTGGGAAAGGGTACCAAGAATTGTCTGCAGCATTGAAGGTCCCCAAGAACACAGTAGCCTCCATCATTTCTTAAAAGGAAGAAGTTTGGAACGAAGACTCTTCCTAGAGCTGGCCGCCCGGCCAAACTGAGCAATGAGGGGAGAAGGACCTTGGTCAGAGAGGTGACCAAGAACCCGATGGTAACTTTGACAGAGCTCCAGAGTTCCTCTGTGGAGATGGGAGAACCTTCCAGAAGGTCAATAATCTCTCCAGCATTGCACAAATCAGGTCTTTATGGTAGAGTGGCCAGATGGAAGCCACTCCTCAGTAAAAGGCACACATGACATCCTGCTTGGAGTTTGCAAAAAGGCACCTAAAGAACTCTCAGACCATGAGAAATAAGATTCTCTGGTCTGATGAAACCAAGATTAAAATCTTGTTAAGTGTCACATCTGGAAGAAACCTGGCACCGTCTCTACGTGAAGCATGGTGGTGGCAGCATCATGCAGTGGGGATGTTTTTCAGCGGCAGGGACTGGGAGACTAGTCAGCATCGAGGGAAAGATGGACGGAGCAAAGTGAAGAGCGATCCTTAATGAAAACCTGCTCCAGTGCTCTCAGGACCTCAGACTGGAGCAAAGGTTCACCTTCCAACAGGACAATAACTCTAAGCACAGAGCCAAGATGAGTGGCTTCGGGACAAGTCTCTGAATGTCCTTGAGTGACCCAGCCAGAGCCCGGATTTGAACCCGATCTAACATCTCTGGAGAGACCTGAAAATAGCTGTGCTGCGACGCTCCCCATCTAACCTGACAAGGCTTGAGAGGATCTGCAGAGAAAAATGGGAGAAACTCCCCAAATACAGGTGTGCTAAGCTTGTAGTGTCATAACCAATTAGACTTGAGGCTAGGTGCTTCAAATCAAATCAAATCCAATTTGATTGGTCACATACAAGTGATTAGCAGATGTCATTGCTGGTGTAGCGAAATGCTTGTGCTTCTAGCTCCGACAGTGCACTAATATTTTACAAGTAATATCTAATCAATTTCACAACATATACCCAATAAACACAAATCCAAGTAGAAATGAATTAAGACTATGTACATATGGACGAGCGATGTCAGAGTGGAACGGAACGGACTAAGATACAGTAGAATAGTATAGAAAACAGTATATACATATGAGATGAGTAATGCAAGATATGTAAACATTGTTAAGTGAATAAGATGCCGTAGAATAGTACAGAATACCGTATATACATATGAGATGAGTAATGCCAGATACAGTGCCTGGCGAAAGTATTCGGCCCCCTTGAACTTTGCAACCTTTTGCCACATTTCAGGCTTCAAACATAAAGATATAAAACTGTATTTTTTTGTGAAGAATCAACAACAAGTGGGACACAATCATGAAGTGGAACGACATTTATTGGATATTTCAAACTTTTTTAACAAATCAAAAACGGAAAAATTGGGCGTGCAAAATTATTCAGCCCCCTTAAGTTAATACTTTGTAGCGCCACCTTTTGCTGCGATTACAGCTGTAAGTCGCTTGGGGTATGTCTCTATCAGTTTTGCACATCGAGAGACTGAAATTTTTTCCCATTCCTCCTTGCAAAACAGCTCCAGCTCAGTGAGGTTGGATTGAGAGCATTTGTGAACAGCAGTTTTCAGTTCTTTCCACAGATTCTCGATTGGATTCAGGTCTGGACTTTGACTTGGCCATTCTAACACCTGGATATGTTTATTTTTGAACCATTCCATTGTAGATTTTGCTTTATGTCTTGGATCATTGTCTTGTTGGAAGACAAATCTCCGTCCCAGTCTCAGGTCTTTTGCAGACTCCATCAGGTTTTCTTCCAGAATGGTCCTGTATTTGGCTCCATCCATCTTCCCATCAATTTTAACCATCTTCCCTGTCCCTGCTGAAGAAAAGCAGGCCCAAACCATGATGCTGCCACCACCATGTTTGACAGTGGGGATGGTGTGTTCAGCTGTGTTGCTTTTACGCCAAACATAACGTTTTGCATTGTTGCCAAAAAGTTCAATTTTGGTTTCATCTGACCAGAGCACCTTCTTCCACATGTTTGGTGTGTCTCCCAGGTGGCTTGTGGCAAACTTTAAACGACACTTTTTATGGATATCTTTAAGAAATGGCTTTCTTCTTGCCACTCTTCCATAAAGGCCAGATTTGTGCAATATACAACTGATTGTTGTCCTATGGACAGAGTCTCCCACCTCAGCTGTAGATCTCTGCAGTTCATCCAGAGTGATCATGGGCCTCTTGGCTGCATCTCTGATCAGTCTTCTCCTTGTATGAGCTGAAAGTTTAGAGGGACGGCCAGGTCTTGGTAGATTTGCAGTGGTCTGATACTCCTTCCATTTCAATATTATTGCTTGCACAGTGCTCCTTGGGATGTTTAAAGCTTGGGAAATCTTTTTGTATCCAAATCCGGCTTTAAACTTCTTCACAACAGTATCTCGGACCTGCCTGGTGTGTTCCTTGTTCTTCATGATGCTCTCTGCGCTTTTAACGGACCTCTGAGACTATCACAGTGCAGGTGCATTTATACGGAGACTTGATTACACACAGGTGGATTGTATTTATCATCATTAGTCATTTAGGTCAACATTGGATCATTCAGAGATCCTCACTGAACTTCTGGAGAGAGTTTGCTGCACTGAAAGTAAAGGGGCTGAATCATTTTGCACGCCCAATTTTTCAGTTTTTGATTTGTTAAAAAAGTTTGAAATATCCAATAAATGTCGTTCCACTTCATGATTGTGTCCCACTTGTTGTTGATTCTTCACAAAAAATACAGTTTTATATCTTTATGTTTGAAGCCTGAAATGTGGCAAAAGGTCGCAAAGTTCAAGGGGGCTGAATACTTTCGCAAGGCACTGTAGATAAACATTAAAGTGGCCAGTGATTTCTAGTCTATGCCTGTAGGCAGCAGCCTCTCTGTGCTAGTGATGGCTGTTTAACAGTCTGATGGCCTTGAGATACAATCTGTTTTTCAGTCTCTCGGTCCCAGCTTTGACGCACCTGTACTGACCTCGCCTTCTGGATGATAGCGAATGATAGCTTTGCTTCAACAAAGTACTGAGTAAAGGGTCTGAATACTGTGGTTTTTTAAAATTATTTTTATTATAAATGTGAAAAAATGTCCTAAAATATATTTTAGCTTTGTCATTATGGGTTATTGTGTGTAGATTGATGAGGGGAAACAACAATTTAATCAATTTTAGAATAAGGCAGTAGTGTAACAAAATGTGGAAAAAGTAAAGGGGTCTGAATACTTTCCGAATGCACTCTATATACATTATCGATGCAATTGAACAGTATAGACAGATGACTGAAGAAGAATATACTGTATATCTCTGAAATACATTCAGCATCTGTGACTAAATAGACCATAATGTGGTGCCATGTATGCATTATTATGCCATTTAGACTGCGAAAAATCACAGTAGTCAATCGAATCGCTATAGGCATTGTACTCCCTCCCATAATCTTCAATCTATTGCTTGTGTGACAAATACATATCGCAACTCTGCAATCCCTCTCTAGGACTTATACTTATTGCTATCATAAATACTAGTTGTTATATTTGTCTTGTAATTCACATTTACAATCCATTCCCTATGAGTGTTAGATACACAGAAAATAAAAATTCTCAAAATGATTCTCATTCTCTATTGTTTATAATCCGTTTACATCAGTGGAGGCTGGTGGGAGGAGCTATAGGAGGACGGGCTCAACGTAATGGCTGGAATGGAATAAATGGAACAGTATCAAACACATAAAACATATGGAAACCACGTTTGACTCCCTTCCATTTAGTCCATTCCATTCCATTACAATGAGCCCGTCCTCCTATAGCTCCTCCCACCAGCCTCCATTGGTATACATACAGTATAATGCACATATCCTCATCATAATGTCCATAGAACTGCAACGACATTAGGACAGCAGTATTTCAACACTTTAGCACATTTCTCAATGCTGCGAGTCTAATTCCACGAGCAGTGTACAGTATCTATTGTAGCAGCACTGTGATACTGATAGGCTTGATTCATTTCCAGTGGTGCAACAGTAGGTTATCAAACACTGTTGCTGTCCTCCTCTCTCTTAATCTCTGTATCTATCAATGAATTCATTGGTAATACCACCCCCGGTAGAGGATTCTACTGCAAGAGACACCAGCGATACAACTAGAGAGTAGCTGACACTATACATGAACAAATACACCCACTACATTACACACACACACACACACACACACACACTATATACACACTCGCATACAGTCAATGAACGAACAAACAATAGAATGCAGTATCAAGATGATGCTCACCTGCTGGATAGCCAAGGCAAACTGCCGGGAGCAGGGAGTAGTCTTCCAGACAGATGTTTAACAGATGACGCTTACACACTCTCACACACACGCATCTTGGTCTTTCTCACACGCTCACATACAAATACACACCCTCACTCACATCCCTGCTGAATGTACTGGAGGAGAGCGTAGAGGGTTTGTCATCAGATCGTGTGTGTGTGTGTGTGTGTGTGTGTGTTAGACCCCCCCTCTCTGCTGTGTGTGTAAGATTATCCGTGTGTGGCTGTGTTTGTGTGTGTAAGTGTGTGTTTGTTTAGAAGCAGTCAGTGCTAGAGGATAGAAACTCCAATAGAAAAAGGGGGAGTGTGTGTGAGTGTGTGTGTGTGTGTGTGTGTGAGAGAGAGAGGGCGAGAGTGATAAAAAGCACAGAACGATCTACCGCTTGTCCGCAATGATAATCAGTTCTCATACTCACTGCTTACGTCACCCTTATCCCTCTTCTCCTCCTCTTTCTGTTCCCCTATTCCCTGGTGAGGCTGATGTCCTGAGCTCCCGCTCCCGCTCTCTACCTCTCTCTCTCTCCCTCTCTCTCTCTCTCTCCCTCCCTCTCACTCATCCTCACTCTCTCTCCCACTCTCTCTCTCGCTCTCTCACACTTTCCCTCTCCCTCACTTTCTTTCTTCCGGTCTCTCTCTCCCGTTGCCGTGGCGCGTGTCGCCATTAGCATTCAGCAGGCAGGTGGTAACCGCGGCGACCTGTGGGAATACCTCTTGATTGAACTGATGGGATGTGAAAGGGGCAGGGGCCGGGGGTCTAGGGGAGGGGGTGTCGTGTTCAACAGACATGAATCAGGAGTAATATTCTCTCATCACTGTGGTGCTGCAGCTGTGGAGGGCTATTTAACAGCAGCCCAAGGCCAATTACATTCAGAATCAATAGGAAAAAGGATAGGCAGGGCCCTTGACATTTTAGATACTTCAAATACGGTACATGTTTTCTATGGCTGTAGCTGAAATGCAAAGGGAAAAGACTGGAGGGCTACAATATATTATAGTTTGACGACACATGTTCACCAAGGTAGCACACAACATATGAATACAATAATGGCTATTGCAGAAAAGCAGCGATATTATTTCTACTCATACAAAATGAACAACTTGCTGCTGTTATATACCAGCCTTACAAAAGAGAGAACATGTCGGACAAAACACACTGTGCCTCCCAGCAGTCTACTCTGCTATTTGGACCAAAGCTAATACCCACCAATTCATTTAACAGTCCCGGATTACACGTAGTCAGCTATATATCGCCCCCACACCTTTCACACAACCTTCCAAATAATGGCTGTCTCATTTGACACTAAGGTCGCAGTGTATTGAATTTAATATCAGATCCCTGAAACGATGAGTGAAAATAGAGGCGAAATCATTGACCAATGTGCCAAATCTGCCAATACCGTTTATGTTTTCAGAAACACCTACAGGCTCTCTCTCAGTCTTTAGCCGACCGAGGCCAAGGGTATTTGTGTTGTTTGCCAGTGGGCCTGGCTCCAATCTAGGTATTGACATTTTCTCCCATGTGACAGTCGGTGGTTGGGAGAATACGCATCACATTGACGTAGAGAACACACCAGTCCCCAGCAGTTGTTTATCACATTTTATCAGCAATAAAGAACATGTACTTGTCATATTCCACTCGAGGTTTCAAATTGAATATGGATTTACAGGGTATGTCAGTGCTAACTCATGACTGTGCAATTAGTGTATATAAACTCAGCAAAAAAATAAATGTTCTCTCACTATCAACTGCATATATTTTCAGCAAACTTAACATGTGTAAATATTTGTATGAACATAATAAGATTCGACAACTGAGACATAAACTGAACAAGTTCCAGACATGTGACTTACAGAAATTAAATAATGTGTCCAGGAAACAAAGAGGGGGTCAAAATCAAAAGTCACAGTCAGAATCTGGTGTGGCCACCAGCTGCATTAAGTACTGCAGTGCATCTCCTCCTCATGGACTGCACCAGATTTGCCAGTTCTTGCTGTGGGATGTTACCCCACTCTTCCACCAAAGCACCAGCAAGTTCCAGACATTTCTGGGGGGAATGGCCCTAGCCCTCACCTTCCGATCCAACAGGTCCGAGACGTGCTCAATGGGATTGAGATCCGGGCTCTACGCTGGCCATAGCAGAACCCTGACATTACTGTCTTGCAGGAAATCATTCAGAGAACGAGCAGTACGGCTGATGGCATTGTCATGCTGGAGGGTCATGTCAGGATGAGTCTGCAAGAAGGGTACCACATGAGGGAGGAGGATGTCTTCGCTGTAACGCACAGCATTGAGATTGCCTGCAATGACAACAAGCTCAGTCCAAGCTCAGACCCTCCACCCCCAAATTGATCTCGCTCCAGAGTACAGGCCTCGGTGTAACGCTCATTCCTTCGGCGATAAACGCGAATCCGACCATCACCTCTGGTGAGACAAAACCGCGACTCGTCAGTGAAGAGTACTTTTTGCCAGTCCTGTCTGGTCCAGCGACGGTGGCTTTGTGCCCATAGGCGACGTTGTTGCCAGTGATGTCTGGTGAGGACTTGCCGTACAATAGGCCTACAAGCCCTCAGTCCAGCCTCCCTCAGCCTATTGCGGACAGTCTGAGCACTGATGGAGGGATTGTGCGTTCCTGGTGTAACTTGGGCAGTTGTTGTTGCCATCCTGTACCTGTCCCGCAGGTGTGATGTTTGGATGGACCGATCCTGTGCAGGTGTTCTTACACGTGGTCTGCCACTGTGAGGATGATCAGCTGTTCGTGCTGTCTCCCTGTAGCCCTGTCTTAGGTGTCTCACAGTACAGACATTGCAATTTATTGCCCTGGTCACATCTGCAGTCCTCATGCCTCCTTGCAGCATGCCTAAGGCACGTTCACGCAGATGAGCAGGGACCCCAGGCATCTTTATTTTGGTGTTTTTCATAGTCAGTAGAAAGGCTTCTTTAGTGTCCTACATTTTCATAACTGTGACCATAATTGCCTACCATCTGTAAGCTGTTAGTGTCTTAACGACCGGTCCACAGGTGCATGTTCATTAATTGTTTATGGTTCATTGAACAAGCATGGGAAACCCTTTACAATGAAGATCTGTGAAGTTATTTCGATTTTGATGAATTATCTCTGAAAGACAGGGTCCTGAAAAAGGGACGTTTCTTTTTTTGCTGAGTTTAGTAGGGTGGTAGTGGCAGGCTTATTTTTGGAGGGAGCATCCAAGTACACGCATCACCCATCCATGTTATGGATGGATCCAGTGACGCAGACCAAAACAATGGCGGCTGAACGACATGAAAGCCCAACTACGTAAATGCTAATAGAATTGCATACGATCAAAATGCAGTAGCTAGATGAGTCAGATTGTCTGCCTGTTGTGCCATGCTTACGTCATCCCTACTATGAATGAAAACAGTCAGTCGCCGTGGTGATGAATAGTCACTCAAGCAAAGTATGAGCGAGGGCATAGACTAGACCTACGTCATTCCACTTCCTGACACAATCGTTATTGATCTTAGCATCACTATAATTGACTTTGGTCTTCTGTAGATCATCCACCACACAGATGAGGCTTTAGCCTGTGGGCTTAGTAATCAAATAATATTACTTAGCAAATATAGAGCAATATGATAAAGCTATAAACTATACAGTTGAAGTCGGAAGTTGACATACAGTACATTTAGGTTGGAGTCATTAAAACTCGTTTTTTCAACCACTCCACAAATTTCTTGTTAACAAACTATAGTTTTGGCAAGTCGGTTAGGACATCTACTTTGTGCATGACACAGGTAATTTTTCCAACAATTGTTTACAGACAGATTATTTCACTTATAATTCACTGTATCACAATTCCAGTGGGTCAGAAGTTTACAAACACTAAGTTGACTGTGCCTTTAAACAGCTTGGAAAATTCCAGAAAATTATGTCATGGCTTTAGAAGCTTGTGATAGGCTAATTGACATAATTTGAGTCAATTGGAGGTGTACCTGTGGATGTATTTCAAGGCCTACCTTCAAACTCAGTGCCTCTTTGATTGACATCATGGGAAAATCAAAAGAAATCAGCCAAGACCTCAGAAAAAAAAAAATCCCTGGGAGCAGGTTCCAAACGCCTGAAGGTAACACGTTCATCTGTACAAACAATAGTGCGCAAGTATAAACACCATGGGACTATGCAGCCGTCATACCGCTCAGGAAAGAGACGCGTTCGGTCTCCTAGAGATGAACCTACTTTGGTGCAAAAAGTGCAAATCAATCCCAGAACAAAGCAAAGGACCTTGTGAAGATGCTGAAGGAAACAGGTACAAAAGTATCTATATCCACAGTAAAACGAGTCCTATATCAATATAACCTGAAAGGCTGCTCAGCAAGGAAGAAGCCGCTACTCCAAAGCCGCCATAAAAAGCCAGACTACGGTTTGCAACTGCACATGGGGACAAATATCGCACTTTTTGGAGAAATGTCCTCTGGTCGGATGAAACAAAAATGGAACTGTTTGGCCATAATGATCATCGTTATGTTTGGAGGAAAAAGTGGGAGGCTTGCAATCTGAAGAACACCATCCCAACTGTGAAGCACGGGGGTGGCAGCATCATATTGTGGGGGTGCTTTGCTGCAGGAGGGACTGGTGCACTTCACAAAATAGATGGCATCATGAGGGAGGAAGTGATGTTGATATATTGAAGCAACATCTCATGACATCAGTCAGGAAGTTAAAACTTGGTCGCAAATGGGTCTTCCAAATTGACAATGACCCCAAGCATACTTCCAAAGTTGTGGCAAAATGGCTTTTAGACAATAAAGTCAAGGTATTGGAGGCCATCAAAAAGCCCTGACCTCAATCATATAGAAACTTTGTGGGCAGAACTGAAAAAGCGTGTGCGAGCAAAGAGGCCTACAAACCTGACTCAGTGACACCAGCTCTGTCAGGAGGAATGGGCCAAAATTCACCCAACTTATTTTGGGAAGGTTGTAGAAGGCTACCCGAAACATCTGACCCAAGTTAAACAATGTAAAGGCAATACTACCAAATACTACAGTGCCTTGCGAAAGTATTCGGCCCCCTTGAACTTTGCGACCTTTTGCCACATTTCAGGCTTCAAACATAAAGATATAAAACTGTATTTTTTTGTGAAGAATCAACAAGTGGGACACAATCATGAAGTGGAACGACATTTATTGGATATTTCAAACTTTTTTAACAAATCAAAAACTGAAAAATTGGGCGTGCAAAATTATTCAGCCCCCTTAAGTTAATACTTTGTAGCGCCACCTTTTGCTGCGATTACAGCTGTAAGTCGCTTGGGGTATGTCTCTATCAGTTTTGCACATCGAGAGACTGAAATTTTTTTCCCATTCCTCCTTGCAAAACAGCTCGAGCTCAGTGAGGTTGGATGGAGAGCATTTGTGAACAGCAGTTTTCAGTTCTTTCCACAGATTCTCGATTGGATTCAGGTCTGGACTTTGACTTGGCCATTCTAACACCTGGATATGTTTATTTTTGAACCATTCCATTGCAGATTTTGCTTTATGTTTTGGATCATTGTCTTGTTAGAAGAAAAATCTCCGTCCCAGTCTCAGGTCTTTTGCAGACTCCATCAGGTTCTCTTCCAGAATGGTCCTGTATTTGGCTCCATCCATCTTCCCATCAATTTTAACCATCTACTGAAGAAAAGGAGGCCCAAACCATGATGCTGCCACCACCATGTTTGACAGTGGGGATGGTGTGTTCAGCTGTGTTGCTTTTACGCCAAACATAACGTTTTGCATTGTTGCCAAAAAGTTCAATTTTGGTTTCATCTGACCAGAGCACCTTCTTCCACATGTTTGGTGTGTCTCCCAGGTGGCTTGTGGCAAACTTTAAACGACACTTTTTATGGATATCTTTAAGAAATGGCTTTCTTCTTGCCACTCTTCCATAAAGGCCAGATTTGTGCAATATACAACTGATTGTTGTCCTATGGACAGAGTCTCCCACCTCAGCTGTAGATCTCTGCAGTTCATCCAGAGTGATCATGGGCCTCTTGGCTGCATCTCTGATCAGTATTCTCCTTGTATGAGCTGAAAGTTTAGAGGGACAGCCAGGTCTTGGTAGATTTGCAGTGGTCTGATACTCCTTCCATTTCAATATTATCGCTTGCACAGTGCTCCTTGGGATGTTTAAAGCTTGGGAAATCTTTTTGTATCCAAATCTGGCTTTAAACTTCTTCACAACAGTATCTCAGACCTGCCTGGTGTGTTCCTTGTTCTTCACGATGCTCTCTGCGCTTTTAACGGACCTCTGAGACTATCACAGTGCAGGTGCATTTATACGGAGACTTGATTACACACAGGTGGATTGTATTTATCATCATTAGTCATTTAGGTCAACATTGGATCATTCAGAGATCCTCACTGAACTTCTGGAGAGAGTTTGCTGCACTGAAAGTAAAGGGGCTGAATAATTTTGCACGCCCAAGTTTTCAGTTTTTGATTTGTTAAAAAAGTTTGAAATATCCAATAAATGTCGTTCCACTTCATGATTGTGTCCCACTTGTTGTTGATTCTTCACAAAAAAAAATAGTTTTATATCTTTATGTTTGAAGCCTGAAATGTGGCAAAAGGTCGCAAAGTTCAAGGGGGCCGAATACTTTTGCAAGGCACTGTAATTGAGTGTATGTAAACTTCTGACCCACTGGGAATGTGATGAAAGAAATCAAATCTGAAATAAATCATTCTCTCTTCTATTGTTCTGACATTTCACATTCTTAGAATAAAGTGGTGATCGTAACTGACCTAAGACATGGGAGTTTTACTAGGATTACATGTCAGGAATTGTAAAAAACTGAGATTAAATGTGTTTGACTAAACTGTAAGTAGACATCTGACTTCAACTGGATTTTTTCTTTATTTAACCAGGTAGGCAAGTTGAGAACAAGTTCTCATTTACAATTGCGATCTGGCCAAGATAAAGCAAAGCAGTTCGACACATACAACAACACAGAGTTACACATGGAGTAAAACAAACATACAGTCAACACTACAGTAGAAAAATAAGTCTATATACGATGTGAGCAAATGAGGTGAGATAAGGGAGGTAAAGGCAAAAAAAGGCCATGGTGGCGAAGTAAATACAATATAGCAAGTAAAACACTGGAATGGTAGATTTGCAGTGGAAGAATGTGCAAAGTAGAAATATAAATAATGGGGTGCAATGGAGCACAATAAATAAATAAATACAGTAGGGGAGAGGTAGTTGTTTGGGCTAAATTATAGATGGGCTATGTACAGGTGCAGTAATCTGTGAGCTGCTCTGACAGCTGGTGCTTAAAGCTAGTGAGGGAGATAAGTGTTTCCAGTTTCAGAGATTTTTGTAGTTCGTTCCAGTCATTGGCAACAGAGAACTGGAAGGAGAGGCGGCCAAAGGAAGAATTGGTTTTGGGGGTGTCCAGAGAAATATACCTGCTGGAGCGCGTGCCATAAGTGGGTGCTGCTATGGTGACCAGCGAGCTGAGATAAGGGGGGACTTTACCTAGCAGGGTCTTGTAGATGACCTGGAGCCAGTGGGTTTGGCGACGAGTATGAAGCAAGGGCCAGCCAACGAGAGCGTACAGGTTGCAGTGGTGGGTAGTATATGGGGCTTTGGTGACAAAACGGATGGCACTGTGATAGACTGCATCCAATTTATTGAGTAGGGTATTGGAGGCTATTTTGTAAATGACATCGCCGAAGTGGAGGATCGGTAGGATGGTCAGTTTTACAAGGGTATGTTTAGCAGCATGAGTGAAGGATGCTTTGTTGCGAAATAGGAAGCCAATTCTAGATTTAACTTTGGATTGGAGATGTTTGATGTGAGTCTGGAAGGAGAGTTTACTGTCTAACCAGACACCTAGGTATTTGTAGTTGTCCACATTTTCTAAGTCAGAACCGTCTAGAGTAGTGATGCTGGACTTGCGGGCAGTTGCAGGCAGAGATCAGTTGAAGAGCATGCATTTAGTTTAACTTGTATTTAAGAGCAGTTGATGGCCACGGAAGGAGAGTTGTATGGCATTGAAGCTCGTCTGGAGGGTTGTTAACACAGAGTCCAAAGAAGGGCCAGAAGTATACAGAATGGTGTCGTCTGCGTAGAGGTGGATCAGAGACACACCAGCAGCAAGAGCGACATCATTGAGGAATACAGAGAAGAGAGTCAGCCCAATAATTGAACCCTGTGGCATCCCCATAGAGACTGCCAGAGAACCGGACAACAGGCCCTCCGATTTGACACACTGAACTCTATCAGAGAAGTAGTTGGTGAACCAGGCGAGGCAATCATTTAAGAAACCAAGGCTATCGAGTCTGCCGAAGAGGATGTGGTGATTGACAGAGTCAA
Organism: Oncorhynchus mykiss; assembly: GCF_057628025.1. NCBI lineage: Eukaryota > Metazoa > Chordata > Actinopteri > Salmoniformes > Salmonidae > Oncorhynchus > Oncorhynchus mykiss. The sequence continues at coordinate 37,637,600 of NC_143024.1, forward strand.
AAGCCTTGGCCAGGTCAATGAATTCGGCTGCACAGTATTGTTTCTTATCGATGGCGGTTAAGATATCGTTTAGGACCTTGAGCGTGGCTGAGGTGCACCCATGACCAGCTCTGAAACCAGATTGCATAGCGGAGAAGGTGCGGTGGGATTTGAAATGGTCGGTAATCTGTTTGTTGACTAGGCTTTCAAATACCTTAGAAAGGCAGGGTAGGATAGATATAGGTTTGTAGCAGTTTGGGTCAAGAGTGCCCCCCCTTTGACCGCAGCTGCTTTCCAATCTTTGGGAATCTCAGAAAGAGAGGTTGAACAGGCTAGTAATAGGGGTTGCAACAATTTCGGCAGATAATTTTAGAAAGAAAGGGTCCAGATTGTCTAGCCCGGCTGATTTGTAGGGATCCAGATTTTGAAGCTCTTTCAGAGCTTCACCGTCCTCATGATCATTGCAACTCCACGAGGTGAGATCTTGCATGGAGCCCCAGGCCGAGGGAGATTGACAGTTCTTTTGTGTTTCTTCCATTTGCGAATAATCGCACCAACTGTTGTCACCTTCTCACCAAGCTGCTTGGCGATGGTGGGGCTGGCTTCCGGGTTGGATGCGCGCTGTGTTAAGAAGCAGTACAGAGGACGCTTGACATTCAGCCTTCGTCTCTCCCGAGCCCGTACGGGAGTTGTAGCAATGAGACAAGATAGTAGCTACTACAACAATTGGATACCACAAAATTGGGGAGAAAAAGGGGTAAAATTAAAGAAAAATAATAATAATCTCCATCTGTCCATCCATCACTCAATTCTACAGTATAAAACAGGGCACAAGACAAGACAGCGTTATGGTTTGGAGAGATGGATGGGATGGGGTGGGGTAGTGGAGCTTTGTCTGATCAATGTGTCCGATTGAATGTGTGTGTGTGTGTGTGTGTGTGTGGTATGTGTACTACTCCTTCCAGTGCCATGCTGACAGTTGGCTATAACCATAACATGAACACTAGAACATTTATGGCAGTGGGAGAAGAAAAATCACATTTGCTCTGTCCATCTGCTGGCTGGTGCCGTAGAAGAAGAAAACCCCAGAAAAAGAACACATCTATTAGATATCCATAATTATATCATATCCCCAAACGTTGTTTTAGTTTCTTACTATATGGCTATCGATGTTGGAAAGGTGTTACGGCTATTTCAGACAGCATATCCTCTCGTATTTACGTCCAGGTTGCAATTACTGACATGTCAGAGGTGAGAGATACTGAAATGCATTGCACAGGGGAATGCCACATTGTGTTTCAGCTGACTGCTAACGTGAGTTAGTGTTGGTCGCCTGAGCGGAACACTCTTAGACTCACGCAAGTGCTTTGATGATATCACACTGGCATAATTTATCTTCATACTGAGCCAGTGATGTAGGAAGAAAATGCAGTGTCTGTAATTCATCTCCTAATGCTGAGAGCAGGGAAAAAATGGAGGGGAGATTAAAACTTCTTAGGGCTGCAATCCCGTTAATGGGATGATATGACAACAGCCAGTGAAAGTGCAGGACGCCAAATTCAAGACAACAGAAATCTCATAATTAAAATTCCTCAAACATATATGTATCTTATACCGTTTTAAAGGTAATCTTGTTGTTAATCTCACCACAGTGTCTGATTTCAAATAGGCTTTACAGCGAAAGCACCACAAACCATTATGTTAGGTGACCACCAACTCACAGAAAACCCAGCAATTTTTCCAGCCAAAGAGAGGTGTCACAAAAAGCACAAATAGAGATAACATTTATCACTAACCTTTGATGATCTTCATCAGATGACACTCATAGAACTTCATGTTACACAATACATGTATGTTTTGTTTGATAAAGTTCAAATTTATATAAAAAATCTGAGTTTACATTGGCACGTTACGTTCACTAGTTCCAAAAACATCCAGTGATTTTGCATAGCCACATCAATTCAACAGAAATACTCATCATAAATGTAGATGAACATACACATGGAATTATAGATATACCTCTCCTTAATGCAACCGCTACTTTACGGAAAAAGCAAACCATGCAATAATCTGAGACGGCGCTCAGAAAATAAAATGATCCGCCATGTTGGAGTCAACAGAAATCAGAAATCACATTATAAATATTCCCTTACCTTTGATGATCTTCATCAGAATACACTCCCAGGAACCCTAGTTCCACAATAAATGTGTCATGTATTGTCATGTTGTGTGTTTCTGTCCTTTCCCTTCACCCTGTCTCCCTCTGCTGGTCGTTGTTAGGTTACCTTTTCTCCCCCTCTTTCCCCCAGCTGTGCCTTGTCTCCTCCTAACTACCTCGTCACCCCTTTTCCCACCTGTTCCCTTTTTCCCTCTGATTAGTCCTCTATATCTCTCTCTGTTTCTGCTCCTGTCTTTGTCGGATTCTTGTTTGTGTTGTTCATGCCTGAACCAGACTATCGTCATGTTTGCTGCAACCTTGTCCTGTCCTGTCGGAACCTGCCGGTCCATCTGAGCCTACGTTTTGTTTTGTTATTAAAGAAGCTCTGTTTACGTTAATTCGCTTTTGGGTCCTCATTCACGCACCGTGACAGAAGAATCCGACCAAGAATGGACCCAGCGACTTCGGATCCTCTCCACTCAGCCGTCGAGATCCAGGGAGCGATGCTAGGCAGACACGAGCAGGAATTGTCTGCTGCTCGACATGCCGTTGAGACCCTGGCCACCCAAGTCTCCAACCTCACAGAACAGGTTCACCATCTCCGCCTCGATCCACCGGCCACTTCCAGGGCTTTCGAATCTCCGGAGCCCAGAATCAATAACCCGCCGTGTTACTCTGGGGAGCCCACTGAATGCCGCTCGTTCCTCACCCAGTGTGATATTGTGTTTTCTCTCCAGCACAACACTTACGCCAGGAGCACTGCTCGTGTCGCCTACGTCATATCTCTCCTTACTGGACAGGCTCGTGAGTGGGGCACGGCAATCTGGGAGGCAAGGGCTGAGTGTACTAACCAGTATCAGGACTTTAAGGAGGAGATGATACGGGTTTTTGATCGATCTGTTTTTGGGGAGGAGGCTTCCAGGGCCCTGTCTTCCCTATGTCAAGGCAATCGATCCATAACAGACTACTCTATTGAGTTTCGCACTCTTGCTGCCTCCAGTGGCTGGAACGAGCCGGCTTTGCTCGCTCGTCTTCTGGAGGGTCTCCGCGCAGAGGTAAAGGATGAGATTCTCTCCCGGGAGGTTCCTTCCAGCGTGGATTCCTTGATTGAACTCGCTATTCGCATTGAGCGACGGGTTGATCTTCGTCACCGAGCTCGTGGAAAGGAGCTCGCGTTCTCCGTTGCCCCCCTCTCCGCATCACTACCATCTTCCTCTGCCGGCTCGGGAGCTGAGCCTATGCAGCTGGGAGGTATCCGCATCTCGACTAAGGAGAGGGAACGGAGAATCACCAACCGCCTCTGTCTCTATTGCGGTTCTGCTGGTCATTTTGTCACTTCATGTCCAGTAAAAGCCAGAGCTCATCAGTAAGCGGAGGGCTACTGGTGAGCGCTACTACTCCTGTCTCTCCTTCAAGATCCTGCACTACCTTGTCGGTCCATCGTTCGTCAGCTTCCTGCAGTGCCTTAATAGACTCTGGGGCGGAGGGCTGTTTTATGGACGAGACCTGGGCTCGGGAACATGACATTCCTCTCAGACAGTTAAGGGAGTCCACGGCCTTGTTCGCCCTGGATGGTAGTCCTCTCCCCAGGATTCAGCGTGAGACGCTACCTTTAACCCTCACTGTTTCTGGTAATCATAGCGAAACCATTTCTTTTTTAATTTTTCGTTCACCTTTTACACCTGTTGTTTTGGGCCATCCCTGGCTAGTTTGTCATAATCCTTCCATTAATTGGTCTAGTAATTCTATCCTCTCCTGGAACGTCTCTTGTCATGTGAAATGTTTAATGTCTGCTATCCCTCCTGTTTCCTCTGTCTCTTCTTCACAGGAGGAGCCTGGTGATTTGACAGGGGTGCCGGAGGAATATCACGATCTGCGCACGGTGTTCAGTCGGTCCAGGGCCACCTCTCTTCCTCCACACCGGTCGTATGATTGTAGTATTGATCTCCTTCCGGGAACCACTCCCCCCCGGGGTAGACTATACTCTCTGTCGGCTCCCGAACGTAAGGCTCTCGAGGATTATTTGTCTGTAGCTCTTGACGCCGGTACCATAGTCCCCTCCTCCTCTCCCGCCGGAGCGGGGTTTTTTTTTGTCAAGAAGAAGGACGGGTCTCTGCGCCCCTGCATAGATTATCGAGGGCTGAATGACATAACAGTGAAGAATCGTTATCCGCTTCCTCTTATGTCTTCAGCCTTCGAGATCCTGCAGGGAGCCAGGTTTTTCACTAAGTTGGACCTTCGTAACGCTTACCATCTCGTGCGCATCAGGGAGGGGGACGAGTGGAAGACGGCGTTTAACACTCCGTTAGGGCACTTTGAATACCGGGTTCTTCCTTTCGGCCTCGCTAACGCTCCAGCTGTCTTTCAGGCATTAGTCAATGATGTCCTGAGAGACATGCTGAACATCTTTGTTTTCGTTTACCTTGACGTTATCCTGATTTTTTCACCGTCACTCCAGATTCATGTTCAGCACGTTCGACGTGTCCTCCAGCGCCTTTTAGAGAATTGTCTTTTTGTGAAGGCTGAGAAGTGCACTTTTCATGCCTCCTCCGTCACATTTCTCGGTTCTGTTATTTCCGCTGAAGGCATTAAGATGGATCCCGCTAAGGTCCAAGCTGTCATTGATTGGCCCGCCCCTAAGTCACGCGTCGAGCTGCAGCGCTTTCTCGGCTTCGCGAACTTCTATCGTCGTTTCATCCGTAATTTCGGTCAGGTGGCAGCTCCTCTCACAGCCCTTACTTCTGTCAAGACGTGCTTTAAGTGGTCCGTTTCCGCCCAGGGAGCTTTTGATCTCCTCAAGAATCGTTTTACATCCGCTCCTATCCTTGTTACACCTGACGTCTCTAGACAGTTCGTTGTCGAGGTTGACGCGTCAGAGGTGGGCGTGGGAGCCATTCTTTCTCAGCGCTCCCTCTCTGACGACAAGGTCCACCCATGCGCGTATTTTTCTCATCGCCTGTCGCCGTCGGAACGTAACTATGATGTGGGAAACCGCGAACTGCTCGCCATCCGGTTAGCCCTAGGCGAATGGCGACAGTGGTTGGAGGGGGCGACCGTTCCTTTTGTCGTTTGGACTGACCATAGGAACCTTGAGTACATCCGTTCTGCCAAACGACTTAATGCGCGTCAGGCGCGTTGGGCGCTGTTTTTCGCTCGTTTCGAGTTCGTGATTTCTTATCGTCCGGGCTCTAAGAACACCAAGCCTGATGCTTTATCTCGTCTCTTCAGTTCTTCAGTAGCCTCCACTGACCCCGAGGGGATTCTCCCTGAGGGGCGTGTTGTCGGGTTGACTGTCTGGGGAATTGAGAGGCAGGTAAAGCAAGCGCTCACTCACACTCCGTCGCCGCGCGCTTGTCCTAGGAACCTTCTTTTCGTTCCCGTTCCTACTCGTCTGGCCGTTCTTCAGTGGGCTCACTCTGCCAAGTTAGCCGGCCACCCTGGCGTTCGGGGTACGCTTGCTTCCATTCGCCAGCGTTTTTGGTGGCCCACCCGGGAGCATGACACGCGTCGTTTCGTGGCCGCTTGTTCGGTCTGCGCGCAGACTAAGTCCGGTAACTCCCCTCCTGCCGGCCGTCTCAGGCCGCTTCCCATTCCCTCTCGACCGTGGTCTCACATCGCCTTAGATTTTGTCACCGGACTGCCTTCGTCAGCGGGGAAGACTGTTATTCTTACGGTTGTCGATAGGTTCTCTAAGGCGGCTCATTTCATTCCCCTTGCTAAGCTTCCTTCTGCTAAAGAGACGGCACAAATCATCATCGAGAATGTTTTCAGAATTCATGGCCTTCCGTCAGACGTCGTTTCGGACAGAGGTCCGCAATTCACGTCTCAATTTTGGAGGGAGTTTTGCCGTTTGATTGGGGCTTCCGTCAGTCTCTCTTCCGGCTTTCACCCCCAGTCTAACGGTCAAGCAGAACGGGCCAATCAGACTATTGGTCGCATCTTACGCAGTCTTTCTTTTCGCAACCCTGCGTCTTGGTCAGAACAGCTCCCCTGGGCAGAATACGCCCACAACTCGCTTCCTTCGTCTGCGACCGGGCTATCTCCTTTTCAGAGTAGCCTCGGGTACCAGCCTCCGCTGTTCTCATCTCAGTTCGCCGAGTCCAGCGTCCCCTCCGCTCAGGCTTTTGTCCAACGTTGCGAGCGCACCTGGAAGAGGGTCAGGTCTGCACTTTGCCGTTATAGGACGCAGAATGTGAGGGCTGCTAATAAGCGTAGAACTAAGAGTCCTAGATATTGTCGCGGTCAGAGAGTTTGGCTCTCCACTCAGAACCTTCCCCTTAAGACGGCTTCTCGCAAGTTGACCCCGCGGTTCATTGGTCCGTTCCGTATTTCTCGGGTCATTAATCCTGTCGCAGTTCGACTTCTTCTTCCGCGATACCTTCGTCGCGTCCACCCGGTCTTCCATGTCTCCTGTGTCAAGCCCGTTCTTCGCGCCCCCGCTCATTTCCCCCCCCCCCCCATCCTTGTCGAGGGCGCACCCATCTACAGGGTCCGTAGGATTTTGGACATGCGTCCTCGGGGCCGTGGTCACCAGTACCTCGTAGATTGGGAGGGGTACGGTCCTGAGGAGAGGAGTTGGGTTCCCTCTCGGGACGTGCTGGACCGTGCGCTGATCGAGGATTTCCTCCGTTGCCGCCAGGTTTCCTCCTCGAGTGCGCCAGGAGGCGCTCGGTGAGTGGGGGGGGTACTGTCATGTATTGTCATGTTGTGTGTTTCTGTCCTTTCCCTTCACCCTGTCTCCCTCTGCTGGTCGTTGTTAGGTTACCTTTTCTCCCCCTCTTTCCCCCAGCTGTGCCTTGTCTCCTCCTAACTACCTCGTCACCCCTTTTCCCACCTGTTCCCTTTTTCCCTCTGATTAGTCCTCTATATCTCTCTCTGTTTCTGCTCCTGTCTTTGTCGGATTCTTGTTTGTGTTGTTCATGCCTGAACCAGACTATCGTCATGTTTGCTGCAACCTTGTCCTGTCCTGTCGGAACCTGCCGGTCCATCTGAGCCTACGTTTTGTTTTGTTATTAAAGAAGCTCTGTTTACGTTAATTCGCTTTTGGGTCCTCATTCACGCACCGTGACAAAATGCTTGATTTGGTCGATAATGTCCATTATTTATGTCCAAGTAGCTACTTTTGTTAGCACGTTTAGTACACAAATCCAAACACTTGTGCAGGTCCATCCGAACGTCGGACGAAAACTTCAAAAAGTTATATTACAGGTCGAAGAAACTTGTCAAACTAAGTATAGAATCAATCATTAGGGTGTTGTTATCATAAATCTTCAATAAAGTTCCAACTGGAGAATTCCTTTGTCTGTAGAGAAGCCATGGAACGCAGGTCGCTATCATGTGAATTGCGAGTGACCAGCCCTTGGCTCTCTGCCAGACACCTGGCTCATTCAGCTCCCATTCAGCCCCACAACCCAGAAGAAGCCTAATGCAAGTTTCTAAGATGGTTGACATCCAGTGGAAGCCCTAGGAAGTGCAACTTCATCCATATCCCACTGTGAATTCAATAGGGGCTGGGTTGAAAATCGACCAACCTCAGATTTCTCACTTCCTGTTTGGATTTCTTCTCAGGTTTTTGCCTGCCATATGAGTTCTCTTATACTCACAGACATCATTCAAACAGTTTTAGAAACGTCTGAGTGTTTTCTATCTAATACTAATAATAATATGCATATATTTGCAACTGGGACTGAGAAGCAGGCTGTTTTCTCTGGGCACCTCTGGGCACCTTTCATCCAAGCTACTCATTACAGCCCCTGCAGCCATAAGAGGTTTTATGCCACAGAACACTACATGATGAAAAGTTTGTGGACACCTGCTCGTCGAACATCTCATTCCAAAGTCAAGGGTAGTTATATGGAGTTGGGCCCCCCTTTGCTGCTATAACAGCCTCCAGTCTTCTGGGAAGGCTTTCCACAACATGTTGGAACATTGCTGCAGGAACTTGCTTCCATTCAGCCACGAGAGCATTAGTGAGGTCAGGCATTGATGTTGGGAGTACGCAGTTGGCATTCCAATTCATCCTAAAGGTGTTCAATGGGGTTGAGGTCAGGGCTCTGTGCAGGCCAGTCGAGTTCTTCCACACTGATCTCGACAAACCATTTCTGTATGGTCCTTGATTTGTGCATGGGGCCATTGTCATGCTGAAACAGGAAAGGGCTTTCCCCAAACTGTTGCCACAAAGTTGGAAGCACAGAATCATCTAGAATGTCATTGTATGCTGTAGCATTAAACTTTCCATTCACTGGAACGAATGGAAACATGAAAAAAAGCCCTAGACCATTATTCTTCCTCCACCAAACCTTACAGTTGGCACTATGCATTCAGGCAGGTAGCATTCTCCTAGCATCCGCCAAACCCAGTTTAGTCTGTCGGACTGCCAGATGGTGAAGCTTGATTCATTACTCCAGAGAATGTGTTTCCACTACTCCAGAGTCCAATGGCAGCGTGCTTTACACCATTCCAGCCGACGCTTGGCATTGTGCATGGTGATCTTAGACCTTAGTGCAGCTTCTCAACCATGGAAACTAATTTCATGAAGATCCTGACAAACAGTTATTGTGCTGACGTTGCTTCCAGAGGCAGTTTGGAACTCGGTAGTGAGTGTTGCAACCGAGGACAGACGATTTTTACACGCTACCATGCTTCAGCACTTGGCGGTCCCATTTTGTGAGTTTGTGTGGCCTACCACTTCGCGGCTGAGTCGTTGTTGCTCCTAGACATTTCCACTTCACAATAACGGCACTTACAGTGGACCGGGGCAGCTCTAGCAGGGCAATTATTTGTCTTGTTGGAAAGGTGGCATCCTATGATGGTGCCACGTTAAAAGTCACTGAGCTCTTCAGTAAGGGCCATTCTACTGCCTATGTTTGTCTATGGAGATTACACGGCTGTGTGCTCGATTTTATACACCTGTCAGCAATATGTGTGGCTGAAAAAGCCAGATCCACTAATTTGAAGGGGTGTCCACATACTTTTGTTGATATAGTGTATATTACAATCCACTGTGCCATTCTTGTCCATACTATAGATGTTTACTCAGAATTCATGCAGGAGTATTGTTCAGTGGGGGACGTTTAAGGGAAGAATAGACCAGAGATTGAATCAAGCGTTCCGACGTAGAAGACACTATGGAAGACACTATGTCAGTAAATAGCATTCGTGTCTATGCATTCTTATGGATATCTGTCTGTTACAAATTCACAAGAAGGTGATGAAAAACACATTTTTATATTTATTTAACTAGGCAAGTCAGTTAAGAACAAGTTATTATTTTCAATGACGGCCTAGGAACAGTGTGTTAACTGCCTTGTTCAGGGGCAGAAGGGCAGATTTGTATCTTTTCAGCTCCGGGATTCAATCTCGCAGCCTTTCGGTTACTTGTCCAATGCTGTGACCACTAGGCTACCCTGGTTACATATCTGAGTTGGAAAATGTCTTGAGCAGAATGTCACAGCTGAGATCTTGTGTTGAAGGCTTGGTGTTCCCCGCGGAAGATGCAGAGATGCTTTTACTCACCCTCTAATTCTGTCTGCGAGTGATAAACGGGGGCCTGTGGAAGACCTTCATTTGTTGGATGCTATTGTGGAGCTGTTTGGATCGTTTTAGACTGAGATGGAGAGGAAACAATGTTGCCTTTAGTCAGAGAAAAGGCTTTTGTAAATTTCGATCATAAACGTGTGACAACTGACATGCCTTGTGAGAGCTTTTTCTTATTGTCTTTCCTTTTTCATTAGGGTAAACCCAGGGGGAGAATTCTCCCACACCCGTATAACTAACAATGCTTTGTGTTGAGATGCAACAAGCCCAATTCTACTACCTATAGTTAGGATTTTATTTCAGATATACACGATAGACCGATACACAGACAACAGGCTTAATTGACATTTAAAGTCAAACAGTACATATCTAGAAGCAGCATAACCAACAGCCTCGCAAATTTATGTAGCCTACACGCTCTGTACATAACGTAGAACAAATTGCAACACTTCTTCTAGACTCATTGTGCTTGACACATTATATTCAAACATTGAGCCTGGCATTTGTTTGCCTTTATTTCCTAATAGAGCCTCCGAATGGTGAGAAATTCTTAGAAATGAGACAGCATGCTTTGGCTCGTCTCAATCATGAAGTGATGATAGGTGGAGTGAGTTGGAGAAGTAATCCTGTCAAATGGGATTCTGAAGCCTATGGTTGTAGCTTTATTTCTATCTTAAAGAGACATTGATGGGTGTCACAGAGCTTGTGCCCTACTCATTTAAAAGGTTACGCTACTGCAACAGAGTTCAGAGCCTATCGTAACATCACTCCACAGCGAGCTTTTGTATAGCGCAAACGACTCGTACCTTGTCAAGCGGGTGGTCATGTGTGTTGGCGAGTTAGAGGACCCTGGTTCAAGTTCAGGGAGGAAGCTCTACATGCTAAGCCAGCACACTGACACCGGTTATGCAACTTTTGGACTAATAAATTAATTATATGTACCAATTGATTCTTGAAGAATATAACTTAGAAATGCTTCGTGAGTTTAGTTCAATAATTGTACCCCATCAGAATAAAATAATAAATAAGACTAAATTGAAAAAAATCGAAAAATAAAATAAAATTTTTGCAGCCAAGCGTTCTGACCTGTAGGGAAAAATGTAGGCCTACTTCCTGCGACCCTCAGGTCAGAATTCTGGCAACTTCAGACCCATCCCTACGTTTTTTACAGGGGCGGGGGAGCGCTCTTTGCTTTTGTTTCAACTGAGGATTGCTGATAAATGAGCCATTTATTAAAACTGTTCATTGGATATGAGAAAGGCATTTACTTATTGTATAATGTCCGATATTTTCCCGAAGTTGCATATTGTTGATCCCCTGTGAAAAGAGAAGAAATGTATGTTTGTGGTCGGAACGCCGGCAATAGGATTGTTGCCAAACTACATTCTGCAAGTCCCCCAGTACAAATAGGTTACCCTTCCTGTTCATGCATTTTATGATTTAATGTTGCCACCAAAACGGATCATGTTTATCAATTAAAACACACATAGTTAAGCTGAAGTAATGTTAATGCTTAATTGTTTTCCCGCTTAATTATAGAGAGAGGTCCTTCATGTTTTCTGGTCAGAGATTTTGACAGGCAAGCCGGCTTTGTGGGAAGATGGTAATTGGGGAACATTAGGCTAATGGCATGTTCCAAAGCGAAATGCATTGTGGGTAAAATGTGTTCAAACGGTAGATGCTAAGAGAGATCCTTGAGACAACCTTACCCTAAACCCTATCCTTAACCCCATCCCCTACCTTGACCCGCATGTTTAGGTAAAACGAAAAATAATGTCCCATTTGGAACACTGACAAGTAGAGCATGAAAAAAATATTATGTATTTATTTATTTTTGCTCAATCTGATTGGGTGGGCCCAGCCCCTCCGTGCCTATGTGGCTGTTTCAAGTACCTATATGCTGGAGGGGGAGAGGTCTGACGCTGCCCAAATGCTCTGTCTAAATGTTGATACTTTCATATCGACGAGAAATCATTTTCAAAAAACTAAATGTTAAATTATTGCACACCTTTATATGGTTAGGTCCCCACATGGCCATATGTCCATGTTACAGCGCATGTTAACAAAAGCAGGGACGACCAGCTGTTCTTAAGAGATATCTAGCGTCTCTGAACACCTGTATGTAATGGAAGGACGTCAGAAAAGTTTTGTAACTGAAAAGTACTGTTAAACAGTGTTAAACGTGTACAGTAACTATATATTTTGCATTTGTGAAATTATTTTGATTTGATATGAAAGTAAAGGGCTTTATGTTTCTAGAACCGTATCTCAATGAGAATCAATTCACATTTAGATGTAGCATTTGGCTGTTTTGGCTGCCAGAGACAGTTTACCTCTGAACATAAGTCAAGGGCCTTGTGTTTTGGTTGATCATGTCACATGACCTGACCCCATCCTATGACTTTTGCTGACATTTTCTGTGCAATGATCATTTCTGGAAAAGACTTCAAATTAAGGTTAAAATCCAGGTCAAGTAACATGACCAACCAAAACACAGGGCAAAAATGTATTTACATAACAAATAAAGTCCTTGGAGGTGAAAAAAGGAAGTAGACTTGCCTACACTGTACATCTTAGGCTAGGCCTAGCCTACCTTCCAGGTAAGAGGCAAAATCCTATTAACTGTGTATCTCCAAATAACAGTGCATGTAATATCCTTTCCTACACCAAAACAACCTGCAGGAAATACTACTGACTGAGTTGAACACATCTTTTATTTAGCTTTATTTGGCATATGCTGTGTAACATACTGGCATTTTGAAAAGCGACCGTGCAATATCAAACAGTGCTGAGGGAATATGTGAGACAGAAGCCATCTGACGGTTTACTATCCTGTATGTTTTGGAATAATTCACAGTGTTTTCACACAACAACAACAGAACAAACAGTAGCATCAGGGGACCAGGGCTCAGCTGCTTGATTCTAGTGGCTCTGATACACTTCTTTACCAACCAGAGACATTGTTTCAAGTGTCATTAGTTGTATGTACGGGATACGAACGCAACAACGCAACAATAAGAAATAATAAAATATAAGAACATGTACATAAAGTAAATGGCTCAGTAGAATTTTTGCATAAGTATAATACAGGAAGGCACAATGTATAGTCCAATATTTACAGGTGTTTTGGAGAAGGGGGGGAAAGTGTTTAAATTTGTCACGCCCTGGTCTTAGTATTTTGTGTTTTCTTTATTATTTTGGTCAGGCCAGGGTGTGACATGGGTTCATTATGTGGTGTGTTTTGTCTTGGGTTTTTTGTAGGTATTGGGATTGTGGTATGGTGGGGTTTTCTAGGAAAGTCTATGGTTGCCTGAAGTGGTTCTCAATCAGAGGCAGGTGTTTATCGTTGTCTCTGATTGGGAACCATATTTAGGCAGCCATATTCTTTGAGTGTTTTGTGGGTGTTTGTTTTGCACCAGTATAGGCTGTTAGGTTTTTGTGTTATGTTTTTGTATTGTTTGTTTTTTTAATCTTCATTAAAGATGTATAAAAATTACCACGCTGCATTTTGGTCCGCCTCTCCTTCATCGGAAGAAAACCCTAACAAAATTGTGCAGTATTCAGCAGTCATAGTAAGAGTCTGGTAGCAGCGGTTGTGATGTGTGTGTGTGTGTATAGCATGAATATATGTGTGTGTCTGTGTGGATATATGTACACTGAATGTACTGTACCAAACATTAGGAACACCTTCGTAATATTGAGTTGCCCCCACCCCTCCACCCCAACCCACAAGGTGTCAAAGGTGTTTGACAGGGATGCTGATCCATGTAGACTCCAATGCTTCCCACAGTTGTGTCAAGTTGGCTGGATGTCCTTTGGGTGGTGGACCATTCTTGATACATACGGGAAACTGTTGAGCATGAAAACCCCAGCAGCGTTGCAGTTTTTGGCACCTACTACCATAGCCTATTCAAAGGCACTTAAATATTTTGTCTCAACTGTCTCAAGGCTAAAATATCTTTCTTGAACCTATTTCCTCCCCTTATTGAAACTGATTGAAGTGGATTTAACAAGTGACATCAATAAGGGATCATAGCTTTCACCTGGATTGACCTGGTCAGTCTATGCCATCGAAGGCGCAGGTGTTTTCTAAATGTTTCGTACACAAAAGTGTATGCCTGTGTGGGTGTACGTGTGCTAAGGTGAGGAGAATCAGAGCAGGTGGCCAGTCCAGTTCAAGTGTTCAGCAGTCTGATGGCTTGTAGGTAGAAACTGTCTATGAGCCTGTAGGTATCAGACCTCATACTCCGATACCGTATGCCCAATGGTAAGTGAACAGCTCATTGGACATCGAATAACAGGCACCAGAGATATGTACTGTAGGCCTACGAGTCTACTCACGTGTTTCTGCAGTTCAACTAGGCTTCTATTGGGTAGGCTACCTACAGTTTTTAAAAAAATGTTTATTCTATGACCAGGCCAGCTTCCCACAGTGTGATGTACAGGTAACCATCAAAGTAAAGGAAACACCAACATGAAGTGCCTTAATAGGGCGTTGGGCCACCACGAGCCAGAACAGCTTCAATGCACCTTGGCATAGATTCTGGAACTCTGTTGGAGGGATGCGACACCATTCTTCCATGAGAAATTCCATCATTTGGTGTTTTGTCGATGGTGGTGGAAAACACTCTCTCTGGTATCGCCCACACAACCGCTCCAGTGACCACTCTTGCCCTGTGGATGGGGGCATTGTCATCCTATGGGGGCATGGAAGCCAAAATAATGGGCAGCCCAGCTTTTTTTATACAAGACCCTAAGCATGATGGGATGTTAATTGCTTAATTAACTCAGGAACCATACCTGTGTGGAAGCACCTGTTTTCAATATACTTTGAATCCCTTGTTTACTCAAGCATTTCTATTATTTTGTCAGTTACCTGTATTAGGCAACACCAGGTACAGATCTTCCTCCTCCAATCCATACCTTAACTATTATTTGGGAAAATACAAAGCTGGCCCAAGATCAGAGTCTAGGGGCAACCTTATCTATAAAATGAATGCAGTCTTAAGGCAACAATAGTGCCACCTGGTGCAGAATCCTGAAACTATTTTCCAGCCCATGGTAGTGAGGTAGAGAATGCTTCTATAGTGTTACTTATTTAGATACCCTAATACGAATGAATCACAGTTTTAGTTATATAAAATACATGAATATCTAATACATAGTTTTTTTCTGAAACTTGTCTAATTTAGTCCAGCATGCTGTACTGCTGGCCTACAGACCAGCTAAAATGATGAGTGAGACTGGTAACAGAAAACTGTTTAGTGAAAAATGGAACTGAAAAATATAGAGTTAAGAAGTATTACATTTCATGAAAAAAGGGATCCTAGGAAAAGTTACCCTGCAGTTTTAGGAGGTATTTGTTGTACAGGTAAAGGTGTAGGTGAAGACAGTTTTAAAAGTCGTTCATAATATTCTCAATGGCTCACTAAACAGGAATGTATTACATTGATTGTCATCAATCAATCACTGAATAGCACCATATAACAGTACAATTTGAACAAAATCAGAAAAGCTACCTTCCATAAGAAACGTAGAAACACTAAGCATGGCCATAAAGGTATAGTGCCTATGGCCATTCATACACACTATGCTTGTCCGATTAAAAACATTAACAAATATTATTATGAGGCAAGATATGCACATTACATATATTATATGATTCATAGAAGCTTGTATGTTGGTTAATATGTGGGAAAGTGTGGCTACCTAAAGTCATGGCTAAAGTCCTTCAAACATTTGATGGAGCCAGGTACAGTAAGCCAATGGGACCTGACAATCTCATGTTGTCTTCTTCTTGACTGAAATCAATTGGCTGAATGTCTGCAGGCCCCAGTACAGCAGGGAGATGGAGACAAAGGCCTACAGAAAGAGAGAGAGGGAGAGAGAGAGAGAAAGGCGTTAGGCCAATATGTTCTTTACTTTATTAGGTGTCTGTGAGTACTGACTGACTCATTTTACACCTACATCTTGTTGGGACTAGATGCTGTTCGTGAGCACTTACCCCAAACAAACATTCATTTTTTAAACGTATGTTTCCAAAATACTCTGGATTGCTTCAAAGTAGATTTGATTTGCTTCATTCTCTTACCCTCATTTTTGGTGTACCATTGTATGCATTCATTCACTGGACATGATGGTCAGACTGACAGATCTAGATACATAGGATAGTAAGGAAGTATCGATCGATATTATATCTGCCCCACAATTGATAAAGGAGAATAATAACACAGCATCATCTTTCACTTAATACATGATTGAAAGAAGACACAGAAGAACTGTGAGCCAGACATATTAGCGCGGGACACATAAGGAACGGCAAAGGTTAAGGAGTAGGGCAAAATCATCTCCCATGATGCTCTCATGTTGGGGTCAAGAAGTCGAACGCCACGGGGGAATATGCCAGAACATTCTGCCAAAAGCTGTCCTGTGGCGCCTGTCCCTCCTCCCCCGACCCCTTTTCCCTCTGTGATCTGGCCCATAAACTGCATCCTACCTCGCAGAGCAAGCCAAACCAGGCCCCTGTCCATCACAGGCAACGGCCTGATGGGAAAAAAGCAGCGTTTCCTCTGGACGCCACAGCTGTTTTCCTCCGAGAGGGAGAGTGGGAGGGAATGAGAGAGCACAACAGGGCCTGGAATGTACCCCCGCTTTTCCGCCCCTCACTACCTGTCCTGGCAACAGGTTCCCCACTGAGGGAAGGAGAGGACGGAGGGAGGGAAGGAGAGGACGGAGGGAGGGAGGGAAGGAAGGAAGGAAGGAGGAGGGGGGGTTGAAGAAAAGAGAAAAGGAGAGGGAGGCAACCTGGGCCTGAGACCAAAGCCTCAACGTCTAGGGCGGACATACCTTTTTACACTGCAGCACTTTACAGAGACATGACGTTGTGATGTGAGCTGTACCCATCCCGGAGATGGATTGGGATCGAAAGTGAAGCAAGGCCTCAGGAGTACCCCACAAATCACATAACAGGCCGAGCTGTCTGTTGGATCGACCGGGAGTACAGTATTGGTTCTACTCCCATCTCTCTGTTGGCCGTACTAAGCTACATTTTAATAGACTTCTCTGGGAAAATACTGCATGTGGGATAGATTACATGCGGAAGCGGGGGTTTGATCGTCTGCAAATAAGCACTACGAACAGAGAACACTGGTTCACCAAGTAGGAATCTCAACAAATCCACTCTCACTCACTTTGTTTTGATTTCAAGAGAGGGTAGTTCGTTAGAGCACCAATGAGTCAAACAAATGGGCTCAGAGCAGGACAAATAGAAATGCATGTGGTAGATCTTAATTTCTGAGTAGTTTCTGTTTTCTTGGGTCCAAATCAAGATATGTTTCTGACCAAGGAGGATACACTTCTACAGTAATGTCGAGACTGCATTGACTATTCGGCCATCATGTGATAAATAAAGTGATATATTGAATAGTCAAGAAAGCTGCCACCAGGTGAGACGGTAGCCTTTCCTCTCATACCTTTGACTCCCAACCTCCCTACATTGGGGTACCTGTGGCAGTCCTGGGCAGTAGGGGGTTAACATGGTGGCGCCCTGAGTTCTCCCATGCAGCTGCACTCATGATTGAAATGAAAACAGCACAAAATGGGTGCTGTCAGGAGTGTGATATATGACTTGTAATGGGATGTTTCCAGAGCTCCCCTCCCGTCCATATGGCTAGCCTGCCTACAGTACACATTAGGAGAGAGAGGGAGGGAGAGAGAGAGATGCAATACTCAAACATCTGCATAACAGGGCTAGGAGATTCTTAGACACAAACACATACTCCCTCATTCGCAGGCAGGGATACACACGAGTGCACACACACGCATGTGTAGGTATGTATGCATGCATGCATGCAGTGCATTCAGAAGGTACTCAGACCCCTTGACTTTTTCCACATTTTTTTTACATTACAGCCTTATTCTTAAATGTATTAAAACACATTTTTTCCCTCATCAATCTACACACAATACCCCACAATGACAAAGCATAAATGTATTAAATATTTTATTTACATAATATTCAGACCTTTTGCTTTGAGACTCGAAATTGAGCTCAGGTGCATCCTGTTTCCATTGATCATCCTTGAGAAGTTTCTACAACTTGATTTGAGTCCACCTGTGGTAAATTAAATTGATTGGCCATGATTTGGAAAGGAACACGCCTGTCTATATAAGGTCCCATTGTTGACAGTGCATGTCAGAGCAAAAACCAAGCCATGAGGTTGAAGGAATTGTCTGTAGAGCTCCGAGACAGGAGTTTGTCAAGGCACAGATCTGGGGAAGAGTACCAAAACATTTCTGCTGCATTGAAGGTCCCCAAGAGCACAGTGGCCTCCATCATTCTTAAATTGAAGAAGTTTGGAATCACCAAGACTCTTCCTGAGCCATCGGGGGAGAAGGGCCTTGGTCAGGGAGGTGACCAAAGACCCGATGATCACTCTGATATAGCTCCAGAGTTCCTGTGTGAAGATGGAAGAACCATGCAGAAGGACAACCGTCTCTGCAGCGCTCCACCAATCAGGCCTTTATGGTAGAGTGGCCAGACGGAAGCCACTCCTCAGTAAAAGACACATGAAAGCCCACTTGGATAGCCTCAAATAAATAATGAAACATGTTCAATTTGGTTTAA
This sequence comes from Oncorhynchus mykiss, assembly GCF_057628025.1. Taxonomy (NCBI): domain Eukaryota; kingdom Metazoa; phylum Chordata; class Actinopteri; order Salmoniformes; family Salmonidae; genus Oncorhynchus; species Oncorhynchus mykiss. Next base: position 37,655,899 of record NC_143024.1, read on the forward strand.
ATAATGCAAAAACAAAGTGTTGGAGAAGAAAGTAAAAGTGCAATATGTGCCATGTAAGAAAGCTAACATTTAAGTTCCTTTCTCAGAACATGAGAACATTTGAAAGCTGGTGGATCCTTTTAACGTGAGACTTCAATAATCCCAGTTAAGAGGACTTAGGTTGTAGTTATTATAGGAATTATAGGACTATTTCTATCTATACCATTTGTATTTCATATACCTTTGACTATTGGATGTTCTTATTTGCACTTTAGTATTGCCAGTATAACAGTATAGCTTCCGTCCCTCTCCTCGCTCCTACCTGGGCTCGAACCAGGAACACAACGACAACAGCCAACCTCGAAGCAGCGTTACCCATGCAACCACTCCAAGTCTCAGAGCGAGTGAGGTTTGAAACTCTATTAGCGCGCACCCCGCTAACTAGCTAGCCATTTCACATCGGTTACACCAGCCTAATATGGGGAGTTGATAGGCTTGAAGTCATAAACAGCTGCTGGCAAACGCATGAACGTGCTGTTTGAATGAATGCTTACGAGCCTGCTGGTGCCTACCATCGCTCAGTCAGACTGCTCTATCAAATCATAGACTTAGTTATAACATGATAACACACAGAAATATGAGCATTAGGGCATTAATATGGCCGAATCCGGAAACGATCATCTCGAAAACAAGACGTTTATTCTTTCAGTGAAATACGGAACCGCTCTGTTTTTTAAATAACGGGTGGCATCCATAAGTCTAAATATTCCTGTTACATTGCACAACATTCAATGTTATGTCATAATTAGGTAAAATTCTGGCAAATTAGGCGGCCCAAACTGTTGCATATACACTGACTCTGTATGCAATGAACGCAAGAGAAGTGACACAATTTCACCTGGTTAATATTAACTACTAACCTGGATTTATTTTAGCTAAATATGCAGGTTTAAAAATATATACTTCTGTGTATTGATTTTAAGAAAGGCATTGACGTTTATGGTTAGGTACACATTGGAGCAATGATACAGCATCGATTATATGCAACGCAGGACACGCTAGATAAACTAGTAATATCATCAACCATGTGTAGTTAACTAGTGATTGTGATTGATTGATTGTTTTTTATAAGATAAGTTTTATGCTAGCTAGCAACTTACCTTGGCTTACTGCATTCACGTAACAGGCAGTCTCCTCGTGGAGTGCAATGTAATCAGGTGGTTAGAGCGTTGGACTAGTTAACTGTAAGGTTGCAAGATTGAATCCCCCGAGCTGACAAGGTAAAAATCTGTCGTTCTGCCCCTGAACGAGGCAGTTAACCCACCGTTCCTAGGCCTGTTATTGAAAGTAAGAATGTGTTCTTAACTGACTTGCCTAGTTAAATAAAGATTAAATAAAGGTGTAAAAAAGAATAATAAAAAGAATAAAAAATCGGCCAAATCGGTGTCCAAAAATACGGCCCTAATTAATCGGCCATTCCGATTGATCGGTCGACCTACGGTGAAGGATGGGGTGGCAGCATCATGCTTTGGTGATGTTTTCCAGCGGCAGGGACTGGGAAACTAGTCAGGATCGAGGGAAAGATGAAAGGAACAAAGTACAGAGAGATCCATGATGAAGTCCTGAGTGCTCTGGAGCAGGTTCTCAGACTGGTGCGAAGGTTCACCTTCCAACAGGACAACGGCCCTAAGCACACAGCCAAGACAATGCAGGAGAGGCTTCGGGACAAATCTCTGAATGTCCTTGAGTGGCCAAGCAAGAGCCCTGGCTTGAACCGGATCGAACATCTCTGGAGAGACCTGAAAAAAGCTGTGCAGTGACGCTCCCCATCCAACCTGACAGAACTTGAGAGATTCTGCAGAGAAGAATGGGAGGAACTCCCCAAATCAAAATCAGATCAAATCAAATTGTATTAGTCACATGCGTCGAATACAACAGGTGTCACAGCATAATAACCTTACAGCACAATGCTTCCTAAAAGTAACAAGTAATTAAAGAACTGCAGTAAAATAACAATAGCGAGACTATATACAGGGGGGTACCGGTACAGAGTCAATGTGCGGGGGCACCGGTTAGTTGAGGTAATATGTACATGTAGGTAGAGTTATTAAAGTGACTATGCATAGATGACAACAACAGAGAGTAGCAGTGGTGTAAAGGGGGGGGGGGGGGGGGGTGCAAATAGTCTGGGTAACTAATACTGTACAGGTGTGCCAAGCTTGTAGCATCATACCAAAGAAGACTCCAGGCTGTAATCGCTGTCAAAGGTGCTTCAACAAAGTATTTAGTAAATGGTCTGAATAGTTATGTAAACGTGATGTTTCAGTTTACATTTTTTATTACATTTGCTAAAATGTAAAAAAAACTGTTTTTGCTTTGTCATTACGGGGTATTGTGTGTAGATTGATGAGGGGGGGAAAACGATTTAGTCTATTTTAGAATAAGACTGTAACTTAACAAAATGCGGAAAAACTCAAGGAGTCTGAATACATTCCGAATGTACTGTACATGCACTCAAATACACACACATGCTCGAAGGTAGGCACATGGACATATATGTAGCAAACACACACATGCTCCTCTCCTGCTGGGTCTAGTTCCTCCCTCTTCACTATAAGCAGACACACTTGACTCCTGTCTTTGAACCCAGTCAACAGAGAGATGCTGAGCAGGTTAATGTCTCTCCAGAGAGGCTACTCTGTCTGGTGCTTAACAACTGTACAAGAGCCATGGGAAACACTCTCCAACACACACATACAGAAACACAGATAAACGGGGACACACACACAAATGCACGTATGCACGCATGCGCAGACACCCACATAACGCACATATAGCTTGTGCAGTAGTAATGTAGCAAAATAGTCATGATTAAGTCACAAATGGACTCCTTCAGTGTCTCAGTCTACTCTTTCCACTCTTATCAGCACTATTTTCTCCAAGGATGTCAGAGGACAGATCCAAGGTCACTACAAACCTATTTGGTCCATGAGGCCTTTCCCCTTTCTACTGTTCTGGGGTCAGCGAAAGTGAAGGATAATTCACCATCCCGACCTCCTGGCTGTGTGTCTACACACTATTACACTGTCATTACTGCAAAAGCCATAGGCTTGGCACATTCTAAAGCCTCAGCCATGGAAGTTTAGGGTCATGTCTCAAATGGCACCCTGTTTCCTTTATAGTGCACTACTTTTGAGCATAAGGCCATAGGGCTCTGGTCAAAAGTAGTGCACTTTATAGGGAATAGGATGCCATTTGGGATACACATTGTAAGCCTCAGCCATGAAAGTCTCGATCTTACTAATACCCATAATGCTCTGGGTGGCTCCAGCGTTGAGGCGGCCCACTCCGGAGAGCGCAGGCGGAAAGTTGGCAGCCGCGGCGCGATGGGAGTGGGTCCAGAAACAAGGGATGAAAAAACAAAGGAGCGAGAAAGAGAGAGAGGGAAAGAGGGGGAGACTTCTGCCTTGCAAAATCAAGCCCGGTGTGCTTTGATGGAGCAATCAGGCCAAGACAAAGCCCTAGAACTAGAGTCTCAGTGGACGTTCTGTAAATCAGTTCAATGGGATTCCACAGAGAAGGGCGAAGATGGATGGAACCCCAGGGGCTTGTAAGAGAGAGAGAGAACAATCCTTCCCTCCCTCCTTCCCTTCTTTCGCTCCACCTCCACCTCTGTCTTCTCCTCCCTCTCATCCTCTACTCTGTTAGCGTATTGTACTGTAGGAACCTGGAGCATGATCACATTCAACCATCCTGGCTAGTGGCTAGTAGTGGCCGGGGACTTTAATGCAGGGAAACTTAAATCCGTTTTACCTCATTTCTACCAGCATGTTAAATGTGCAACCAGAGGAAAAATAACTCTAGACCACCTTTACTCCACACACAGAGATGCGTACATACAAAGCTCTCCCCCGCTCTCCATTTGGCAAATCTGACCATAACTCTATCCTCCTGATTCCTGCTTACAAGCAAAAAATAAAGCAGGAATCACCAGTGACTCGGTCAATAAGAGGTCAGATGACGCAGATGCTAAGCTACAGGACTGTTTTACCAGCACACACTGGCATATGTTCCGGGATTCTAGAATGCTAGAGGCATCATTACATTACCTGGTTCGATTCCAGGTTGTATCACAACTGGCCGTGATTGGGAGTCCCATAGGGCGGCGCACAATTGGCCCAGCGTCGTCTGAGTTAGGGTTTGGCCGGGGTAGGCCGTCATTGTAAATAAGAATTTGTTCTTAACTGACTTGCCTAGTTAAATAAAGGTTACAATTCTTCCAGTGGCATTGAGGAGTATACCACATCAGTCACTGGCTTCATCAATAAAATCGATGACGTCATCTCCACAGTGACCGTACATACCCCAACCAGAAGCCATGGATTACAGCAACATCCCCACTGAGCTATAGGGTAGAGCTGCCGCTTTCAAGGAGCGGAACTCTAACCCGGATGCTTATAAGAAATCCTGCTATGCCCTTGATGCAAAGCATCAATACAGGACTAAGATTGAATCGTACTACACCGGCTCCGATGCTTGTCGGATGTGGTAGGGCTTGCAAACTATTACAGACTACAAAGGGAAGCACAGCCGTGAGCTGCCCAGTGACACGAGCCTACCAGACAAGCTAAATTACTGGCAAGCAACACTGAAGCACGCAAGAGAGCATCAGCTGTTCCGGACGACTGTGTGATCATGCTCTCCGTAGCCGATGTGAGTAAGACCTTTAAACAGGTCAACATTCACAAGGCCACAGGGCCAGACGGATTACCAGGACGTGCACTCCGAGCATGCGCTGACCAACTGGCAAGTGTCTTCCCTGACATTTTCAGTGGTAAGGGTAGGTAACAACACATGTGTCATGCTGACCCTCAACACTCGGGCCCCTCAGGGGTGCATGCTCAGTCCACTCCTGTACTCCTTGTTCACCCATGACTGCATAGCCACGCAGGACTCCAACACCATCATTAAGTTTGCCGACGACACAACAGTGGTAGGCCTGATCACCGTATCATTACGTGCCCTGGAAGGAGGATCATAGCCCCCCCCCTCTCTGTCTCTCCACAGTTTTATGACTTTACGACAGGTCATAAATACCTGTTAGAAACTGCCATGCAGTGTTGAGAGAGTCTACCAGAACAAAGAGACTTGGACAAACTCCTAAATCCCCAAAATGGGAAAATTGAACAATATTTCCACTTTTGAGAATGTGGAAATGGTCCATGGACACTTAAGGGACAGTTATGACGAGTGCGTTTCATTTGGTGATTTCATGAAGGACAGGAAACACACAAAATGGTATCTCTTAAAGTGTACATTTCCCATTTCTAAAATATTGTGAAACGTATGTGATTAAACATGATTAAACATGACACAACTATTTGTGTGTAATGAAATATTAACCTTCTAAATGAGAGTATGGATTTTCATATAAAGATGAACTAGTCAGTGGCCACACCCCCATGAGTCCAGACATCACATTAGGCGTCATAGAACCACCCCTTCTTCGACAGAGGTTAAAACCCACTCCTGAAGAAATGCACATCAGACTAGAAAACATGCAGCTGACACAACATGTTTAAATAGTTGGCACTACAACTCTACCAAAGGACAAGACCATACCACGTGGAGCATTGGCTACACGGCTGGAAATGGTTCAACTCTGAGACTATCGATCACTACAGAATACGAGCAAATCTTAGACGTATAATTACTAGTCTGGAGTTAGAAGTTACTTAAGTCTAGAACAAGAATACCGACAACAGCCGAAGCATCTATTCCATGATAACATTTCTGAATGATACTCTGTAGTATCCATCCTAACCACTTACAACCCTGAAAGAAATTGTGACTTCTGGGAAAGTTAACCAGCGACTCTGATGAACCCTACAGGACGATCGAGGATTCCAACAGAGAAGACAACAACAACATACGGGCGTAAATATATATACACATTGCAATTATTCTCGAATGAACGGACGTTCACGTGCAAAGGATTAGCATTTCAATGAATATAATTATAGACTGTGTGTAGTGAATCCATTTTGTCTTTCCCGCTCTCCCAGTCCTCACCCCTTTCCTTTGACTACCAAGCCGTCATACCGGTTTAGCCCACTAGGGACTTTTCTGTCATTGTTAGTAACCAATATCTACTGTTTGTTTGTGATGTATTTCCGTGACTATTTAGTTTGTAAATAAATAGTTAAGACAATTTGTATATTGCTGATTCATTATGGAAACTAGGGTTCGTGCAGATGAGACTGATAGAAGGTAAAGAATAATTCATGACTGATTGATGACTGAAATGTAAGAGATTTTTTGATCTCTAAGAGTTAATTCGGAAGACGGAACTCCTTAAATAAACTTCTCCGTGGTGTCCCAGGTTATTAATAAGTTAATTGTTGCATGATTTAATTAAATCACGTAATCAATGAAATGTTAGGTATCAATTTGATAAAATAGCACGTCATCACATTAATGATAGTCACAGACACAACAACCGACAACGATGAGACAGCCTATTGGGAGGAGGTCAGAGATCTGGCCGTGTTGTGCCATGATAGCAACCTCTCCCTCAACGTGATCAAGACAAAGGAGATGATTGTGGACTACATGAAAAGGAGGACCGAGCAAGTCCCCATTCTCATCAACGGGACTGTAATGGGGCAGGTTGCTTGGTGTCCATATCACCAACAATCTAGCATGGTCCAAACACACCAAGACAGTTGTGAAGAGGGAACGACAAAGCCTATTCCCCCTCAGGAGACTGAACTTATTTGGCATGGGTCCTCAGAAAGTTCTACAGCTGCACCATTGAGAGCATCTTGACTGGTTGCATTACTGTCTGGTATGGCAACTGCTCGGCCTCCGACCGCAAGGCACTACAGAAGGTAGTGCGTATGGCCCAGTACATCACTGGGGCCAAGATTCCTGCCATCCAGGACCTCTATACCAGGCAGTGTCAGAGCAAGGCCCTAAAAATTGTCAAAGACTCCAGCCACCCTAGTCATAGACATAGATATTCTCTCTGCTACCGCATGACAAGCGGTACCAGAGCGCCAAGTCTAGATCCAAGAGGCTTCTAAACAGCTTCTACCCCCAAGCCATAAGACTCCTGAACAGCGAATCAAATGGCTACGCAGACTATTTCTTACTTATCTATTTTTTACCTTATTTTTCTTAAAACTGCATTGTTGGTTAAGAACTTGTAAGTAAACATTTCACTGTAAGGTCTACACCTGTTGTATTTGGCTCATGTGACAAATAACATTTGATTTGATTTAGTACTGGGGTTGGAATAGCATGACAGATTAGCGTAGGGCTTTGTGGTCCTCCTTTACTCCTCGTCATCCTATTTTTCCTCATCTACCTCCTCATGAGTAAATGACAAACATCTGTGACGAATTCCCAAGAACAACATAAGGAGAAAGTTACAGATGGACAAATATACCATCCCAGAAATGCTAACCTCCCCTGTTATTGTAATGGTGAGAGGTTAGCATGTCTTGGGAGTGTGATATAAAATGCTAACCTCCCCTGTTATTGTAATGGTGAGAGGTTAGCATGTCGTCGGGGTATGATATCTGTGCATCTCTAACATTCTCAAATCCAAAGTGCTGGAGTACAGAGTCAAAATAATTTTACAAATTGTCAGTCCAAATATTTTTGGAGCTCACTGTACATGTTATTACATTGGTTACAGTGCCTTGCGAAAGTATTCGGCCCCCTTGAACTTTGCGACCTTTTGCCACATTTCAGGCTTCAAACATAAAGATATAAAACTGTATTTTTTTGTGAAGAATGAACAACAAGTGGGACACAATCATGAAGTGGAACGACATTTATTGGATATTTCAAACTTTTTTAACAAATCAAAAACTGAAAAATTGGGCGTGCAAAATTATTCAGCCCCTTTACTTTCAGTGCAGCAAACTCTCTCCAGAAGTTCAGTGAGGATCTCTGAATGATCCAATGTTGACCTAAATGACTAATGATGATAAATACAATCCACCTGTGTGTAATCAAGTCTCCGTATAAATGCACCTGCACTGTGATAGTCTCAGAGGTCCGTTAAAAGCGCAGAGAGCATCATGAAGAACAAGGAACACACCAGGCAGGTCCGAGATACTGTTGTGAAGAAGTTTAAAGCCGGATTTGGATACAAAAAGATTTCCCAAGCTTTAAACATCCCAAGGAGCACTGTGCAAGCGATAATATTGAAATGGAAGAAGTATCAGACCACTGCAAATCTACCAAGACCTGGCCGTCCCTCTAAACTTTCAGCTCATACAAGGAGAAGACTGATCAGAGATGCAGCCAAGAGGCCCATGATCACTCTGGATGAACTGCAGAGATCTACAGCTGAGGTGGGAGAATCTGTCCATAGGACAACAAAGTCGTATATTGCACAAATCTGGCCTTTATGGAAGAGTGGCAAGAAGAAAGCCATTTCTTAAAGATATCCATAAAAAGTGTTGTTTAAAGTTTGCCACAAGCCACCTGGGAGACACACCAAACATGTGGAAGAAGGTGCTCTGGTCAGATGAAACCAAAATTGAACTTTTTGGCAACAATGCAAAACGTTATGTTTGGCGTAAAAGCAACACAGCTGAACACACCATCCCCACTGTCAAACATGGTGGTGGCAGCATCATGGTTTGGGCCTGCTTTTCTTCAGCAGGGACAGGGAATATGGTTAAAATTGATGGGAAGATGGATGGAGCCAAATACAGAACCATTCTGGAAGAAAACCTGATGGAGTCTGCAAAAGACCTGAGACTGGGACGGTGATTTGTCTTCCAACAAGACAATGATCCAAAACATAAAGCAAAATCTACAATGGAATGGTTAAAAAATAAACATATCCAGGTGTTAGAATGGCCAAGTCAAAGTCCAGACCTGAATCCAATCGAGAATCTGTGGAAAGAACTGAAAACTGCTGTTCACAAATGCTCTCCATCCAACCTCACTGAGCTCGAGCTGTTTTGCAAGGAGGAATGGGAAAAAAATTCAGTCTCTCGATGTGCAAAACTGATAGAGACATACCCCAAGCGACTTACAGCTGTAATCGCAGCAAAAGGTGGCGCTACAAAGTATTAACTTAAGGGGGCTGAATAATTTTGCACGCCCAAATTTTCAGTTTTTGATTTGTTAAAAAAGTTTGAAATATCCAATAAATGTCGTTCCACTTCATGATTGTGTCCCACTTGTTGTTGATTCTTCACAAAAAAATACAGTTTTATATCTTTATGTTTGAAGCCTGAAATGTGGCAAAAGGTCGCAAAGTTCAAGGGGGCCGAATACTTTCGCAAGGCACTGTAAATTAGAAAGTGAGTATGTGTGTTTGTGGGTGTGCATGTCTGTGTTTCTGTTTCTTTTTGGGAGGGATAAGCTCCCCTGCAACAAAGATTGCCTTGCATTATATGATTCACTGTGAGCAAGGATCTCTACACTTACAAAAAAGGGTTCCAAAAGGGTCTTTGGCTATCCCCACAGGAGAACCCTTTTTAGTTCCAGGTAGAGCTATTTTGGGTTCCATGTAAAAACACTCTGGGGAAAGGGTTCTACCTGGAACCAAATAGGATTCAACCTGAAACCAAAAAGGGTTCTTTAAAGGGTTCTCCTATGGGGACAGCCGAAGAAACCTTTTAGGTTCTAAACAGCACCTGTCTGTCTGTATCTACGGCTTGAGTTTATTATATTGTGACTAATACATACAGAACTTGTTTTGAGAGCGTTGTTGTTGTTGTTGTTGCGGCATGGAATTTGGACCAGTTAGACAACAGCTGGATTTGAAGGAGAAATGGCGTATGAGTCTGTAAGTACATAAGTACATAAGTGTTTCCTTGGATTGTAAATTTGACATCTAGTCATGTTGTATATTATTGGTAATGGTTTTGTATTTCATTGATGAATCATTTACGATTAAGGGTTAATTAATTATTTAAACTCCTAAGACAACCATTATGGTGTGCTTTGGTTTTTGAGGATATCAAGTCATTATTCATCAAGTGTCTTAGAGCAAGAGTGCTGATCTAGGATCAGTTTTGCCTTTAGCTCATAATTAATAATATTATATGGACGGGGGCGCCTGATCCTTAGATCAGCACTCCTACTCAGAAATGGCTTTCAGGAATTACCACAAAAAACAAGCAATCTATTTAGATTTCCATGGCCTTACCTGGCATGAGCCTTGACAACACATATAAACCATTTCTTACTGTTGAGTGACGTGAACCCCAGCACATTGACGGATACTATTTCACACAGGCAGTAGTTTGGACTGTTTACTTAGAGAAAACACTATTAGCCCACACTTCTTTCAAATCCCTTCATTTTTGCCAAAGAGGAGATTTGTTTTCCATCCCTGGGAGCATTCAGATGATGTCATTCTCTCAGACTTTCCATAGCCCCAAATGATCCCTTAACCTCAGGCGTTTCAGTGTGTTTCTGCTACCAGGCATTCTCTCTCAAAGGGCTCTAACGCTAACCTCTCACACCTGAAAATGAGCTAGTGGAAACAGATCTCTCAGATAACAGTGGATTTTCACTGATTGCTGTCTTATCTTTTCATTCAGGGTTGGGGTGTCAACAATGGGTGGAACTATGGGTTTATGGGACATGTTGTTTTTGTATATGGGTCAGGTGTTGGGCTAGATAAGAGCTGCCATAAGCTGAGGTGAGCTTTGGTGTTCACGTGAACTTGATAATATTGTTCTGACTCAATGGAGAAAAAAATTCCCCCCTCAAAAATATTGAGAAAATCTAAATAAGTGTTACGCAAAATAGAGGAGGAGATCAAATATGATGAATTAATAATTTATGACGATTTCTGGCATACTTGTGGATTCAGTTATATACTGTTATATGAGCCCTGCTCACAGAGAAAAGTGCCAACTGCAAACAGACCCTCATTGGCAAAGTAGCCTGCTCATGATACTGAATCCGACTACAGACAACAACCTTTTTCTCATTGATAGTGCAGTGAGTGACTCATTTTGAATACAGCAGGGCTGAGAAGAGCCCATCACAGGTTCCTTCTCCAATGCACTGGTCCACGGGAGGACAGGTGTATTTTTATTAGCTCTCTTAAATTGCTATGACTTCACTAGTCAGGGGGTTAACCTGTTGGGAGAGTAGCTCCTTAATGACTGTGAGTCCAACCTGGCTCTACAGCACATTCCCTTACACCTTCAGGCCTTTAGGCAGACAGACCATGAGCCTAAAAAACATATGTTACATCATTACAGGCCAGTCCTCCCAAGTCTCAATGCTCAGCCCCTAATCATAACCACACACGGATACATGTACGCACAAACACACACACATGCGGTGTACATCACCGGGCATACACACGCACATACACACACACGCAAGCTTGCAGGCACACGCATACACACAAACACACATACATATAAACACACACACATATATATTCTCTCTCTCACACACACACATACACACATTTATATACACACACAAACACAAACAGTAAATAACAATATAAATACAGTTGAAGTCGGAAGTTTACATACACCTCAGCGAAATACATTTAAACTCAGTTTTCAGTACAAATGCCCTGCCTTAGGTCAGTTAGGATCACCACATTATTTTAAGAATGTGAAATGACAGGATAAGAGTAGAGAGAATTATTTATTTCAGCTTTTATTATAAAGGCTAAAGAAGGCCAGTGTTATTGCTTCTTTAATCAGAACAACAGTTTTCAGCTGTGCTAACATAATTGAAAAAGGGTTTTCTAATGATCAATTAAGCCTTTTAAAATGATAAACTTGGATTAGCTAACCCAACGTGCCATTGAAACACAGGAGAGATGGTTGCTGATAATGGGTCTTTGTACGCCTATGTAGATATTCCATTCAAAATCATCCGTTTCCAGCTACAATAGTCATTTACAACATCAACAATGTCTACACGGTATTTCTGATCAATTTGATGTTATTTTAATGGACACATTTTTTTTGCTTTTCTTTCAAAAACAAGGACATTTCTAAGTGACCCCAAACTTTTGAACGGTAGTGTATACACACACACACACACACACACACACACACACACACACACACACACACACACACACACACACACACACACACACACACATATATATTCTCTCTCACACACACACAAACACTTTACGCCCGCCCACACACCACCATTCTACCTAATACAGCCTGGCTCCATGTGTGCCACTCAGACAGTGGGTGTGGGTGGGGAAGGGAGGGTGAGAGGTACCCCAGCCTTGGTTTACAGGTCAAGCCTGCAGCTTTACAAGGGAAATCTCCAGAGCCACTATAAATACCACAGTGAGCTTTAAGGGTGCTGTATATCACGCCAGTGGGCTTTAAGTGCTTCAACTCAACCTATTTTTTTTGTAGTTATTTTTTAATAGTGGAATCGAATGAGTGATAACTTTCAGTCCCCAGCGTTAATTGATCGGCGCGACTTCAAAATGCCTCCCGCCTGCAACTGAGTTGGCCGTTCACCTCACACGTCAGGACAATATATCATTACTGTACCTCGGTTTCTTTGCTGCCTCACTTGTAGTAATGGGGAACGAGGCACAAAGTCAGGAAACGTTTCATGAAAATCGTAACGCTTTTCAATGGGCACCACTTGCATAGGCGACATTTATTACGCTCCAACTGAAATACTGAGACATTGAATAGGACCTAATGACTCATTCTCAGAAAGAGTACATAAAACAAAGATGTCATGGAGAAAGTACTGCCGTGTAGCATGTAGTGAATACGTCACAATGAAAACGTTTTTCAACTTTTTTTATTCGTTTTTATCATCTTGAAAAAAAAAAGGGTCTGGGGAAAAAACTCCAGTCTCCTTTTTGAACACCTGAGTGTGCAGATGTGGAGTCACGCAATAAAAGTAGCGATTCAGCCGCAGTGCTCACGTGCGAATCTCATCAGCCAGCTTTGGTTAGCGGCAGACTAGACTAATTGGTTCCAGAAGTGTTGCAGTTCGCACTGCCTGGGATGGCAGGGAACAAGGGAGTGAGTGAGTGAGTGAGAGAGAGAGAGAGAGAGAGAGAGAGAGAGAGAGAGAGAGAGAGAGAGAGAGAGAGAGAGAGAGAGAGAGAGAGAGAGAGAGAGAGAGAGAGAGAGAGAGAGAGAGAGAGAGAGAGAGAGAGAGAGAGAGAGAGAGAGAGAGAGAGAGAGAGAGAGAGAGAGAGAGAGAGAGAGAGAGAGAGAGAGAGAGAGAGAGAGAGAGAGAGAGAAAGAGAGAGAGGCCAGTAATGAAAGGTCAGCCATGATCTAGAACTCCACCGCAAGTGTCATACATCGCAGGTAAATGTGGGGCCAGTGACGGTTCACACCTACACACGTAGTCTCTCTCTCTCTCACACACACGCACACACACAAACACAATGAGGCACACTGGACACATACAGGGACACACACTACTGTATTGGCCTACTGTTACACTTAAACACAGTGCAGCTTCATCCACAGAGCATGGCTGGCTACAGGAAGGGCCAATGCTCTAACTAGGCCTAATGGCCCCTAAAGATTGGCTGTCGACTCCGCTCATCATCAAAGTGGCAACTCCCCCCACACACCACGCCCCACCCATCCCTCCATCGCCTGGAGGGCATTCTGCTAGTTGCACTACTTTCTGACACTCTTTGACATGGTCGTCGTTAAAAACAACATTCTTATTGATTGGTTAATAGGGTTGTATTACACTAATTGTTACCTCTGAAAGTATGTTTCGGTCTCCTTGTCACGTACAGTATGTCTGTATTTTCTAGTAAAATGTTTGGGACAATGAAATGGTGTGGATAAATGCCTACTTATATCTCTAGCTTTCCATTACAGTAGGATACCGTTATCACACCTCTATGCCCTCAGACGAAGGCATAAATGATAGATTAGCACATCGTATCATTCTCCAAAAGGGTTTTCTAAAAATGGTTTGTAGTAGCAGCATGGTCAGTCTCCTACCTCAATGGGCACAAACAGTGGTGCTGGTGCAGTCATGTAGCCATATCGATGCAGCATCATCATCAGAACACAGCGCAAAAACTCCAACATGGGTGCCGTTGGCCTGCATAGGGAAAGAACGTAACAACCGCCAATAAGGAACTGGTTGAAGTGGCATTTCGACTCATTTCGACTCAAGTTAATTCAGTCATGGTATTGAAATCCAATAGATATGAGAGAATCTATTGATCAGTCATTATTGAAGTGTTTTCCATGTCAATTTTCTAAATTGTTAGACTTAAATTGGGTTGGCCCACATAACCTTGAAGTGGACCAATCTGTGTGTGCAAATTCCAAGCTATTTACAGTGATGGATAACAGTACAGTAACAGTGATATGTGACAGTACAGTACCGTTGGTCAATGATGAAGCCAATGGAGGTCAGACTGAGTAGAATATAGCCAGTCATCATCAGAACAGTCAGCTGGGATAGCATCTATAACATAAACACAAAAATAATGCTTATCATGAGAAAAAGTTATGGGAAAAATACAATAAACATCAAGTACAGATGTAGGATCTTAATTTGAAAACCCTGTGTCAGGAGAACTTTCATGCAATGCGGGATTTATGAAACTTAAAAGTGTATTTCAGGTTTAAAAAGGCTTCTGATGTTTGTCTTTCCTCGTTGAAATTTCAGACTTGATTTTCCCTTACAAAAAAATGTATCAACCCCTACAAAAATGTCCATAAATTATAATCAACATAATAATTCACGTTTCCTCTTGCTGTAGGATTCTTTTTCTGTTGAAGCAAACTGGATCAAATTAAGATCCTGCATCTGTATGGTGAATTATGGGCACAGGAGATTTGACTACGAGTGAAGTCATGAACCATGTCCCTTTTAATAGCCCAAACTACACATCTATACACAGTATGCATTTATATTACATCTAGGTCCTCTACACAATGTAGTGTAGAGTCTTGCCAGTAACTGTGACTCACACAATTAAAGCAGCCCCAGCACCTCTCTGATTCAGAAGGGTTGGGTGGAATGCGGAAGACACGTTTCGGTTGAAGTCATTAAAGTTGTGTAACTGACTAGGTATCCCCTTTCCCTTTCTCACGCTCAATATAATAGGGATATTACCTCTGACCATGTCTGTTGAGTCCCGCTAAGGGACTTGACCAGAGTGGAAGACGTTGCGGTACATAGCTCTCAGTACCGCTGCACATCAAGCCAAAGCAAACACTATGAAGAACACTAGTCCTATACTGTACACATTGACATTGACCTTGGTGAGCTGTTTGCGTTTTGTTCGCACACAACCCCAACCTGTGGATGGATACATCAGTGGTGAAAATGCATGGCCTTAAGTTCCTAACCTAAAAGACAGCTGTAAGACTAGCTTCTCCTAAGGGACTCGATTGGTCTGCCAGAGCAGGGGTTGGATCTTCAACACTCCACCCAGAGGCCCTGACATGCAAACCTCACTGGTCTCCTTCCATGCAGTGCATACACAACAATGTACATTCCCAATAGGCCATATATGGCATCAACATATCAACAGGAAGCAATAAAGTAGTATTTCTTAATGTTTATATGGTACAGGCCCTATAATCGTTATACCCCATATTCCCCTAACCCACACGTGGGAAAGTTTAGGCGGGGCGCTACTGTATGTATTCAATTGGGGCAAATAAGAGGTTCTGGATCAACTATACTAAAATGTTTCCATTACATGGATTCCAAAGACACACAGTAAACTTAACCATCACTAGAGTCAGTAACGCTTAAGGCGAGGTCTAAATTGGCAGTAATACAGTAACTACACAGTTGTTGTAAGCTAATTACCAATCTATTCAGCATTGTATTTTTTGGTCATTGTATTTGATTTATTTATTACATTTTATTAGGTTATTATGCTGTCTTGTACCCACTGGTACTGTTACCCAGGAGACAAAGCAGGTCAGTGAGGTTACATGATCTTTACTTTGGCTATCTCTACCCTGGGGGAATGGACCCTAGACACAACTTAAATGATTGGATTTTCATGCCGGCTCAGTGCGCACATTTTTGATTTTGTCCCATATCATATTTCAACGATAACACTGAGTGAAAATAAATGAAATTCACCATCTGTTGGTGCTTCAGTGACTCCAGCACTGGACTGATAATGTTATTCTTTCTATATCCCCAGAGACCCGGAGATGAACTCGTTATTATTATGGTTATCATCACCACCATTATTATTTTCAGGACAAGAGATTGGTTGGATTCTGAGTTGAGGAATTAGTGTTTCGACTTGGTCAATTTACCTGTCTGTTCTCATCGTAAAATTACCCAACCTGAAATAAACTTGTAGCGACACGAGGGCCGTGCATCTTGTAGCGACACGAGGGCCGTGCATCTTGTAGCGACACGAGGGCCGTGCATCTTGTAGCGACACGAGGGCCGTGCATCTTGTAGCGACACGAGGGCCGTGCATCTTGTAGCGACACGAGGGCCATGCATCTTGTAGCGACACGAGGGCCGTGCACCTTGTAGCGACACGAGGGCCGTGCATCTTGTAGCGACACGAGGGCAGTGCATCTTGTAGCGATACGAGGGCTGTGCATCTTGTAGCAACACGAGGGCAGTGCATCTTGTAGCGACACGAGGGCCGTGCATCTTGTAGCGACACGAGGGCCGTGCACCTTGTAGCGACACGAGGGCCGTGCACCTTGTAGCGATACGAGGGCTGTGCATCTTGTAGCGACACGAGGGCCGTGCATCTTGTAGCGACACGAGGGCCGTGCATCTTGTAGCGACACAAGGGCCGTGCATCTTGTAGCGACACGAGGGCTGTGCATCTATACCCATAGTGTAATTAAAGGCTAAGTTAATTTGTTTGAAATGTTTTAAAATCTTTGAATTAACACTAAGACCATAAATTGTGCTACACTGCATCATCAATAGTCACGGTAAATACGTTCCGAGTGCCTAGTGAAAAGGGAGGTATACATACATACATTGACATGAGTTATTGCCAGGCCAAGGTCCTAACTTTGTTATTTTCCCTGGAAATTCTGATTACAGCATCCTAAAGGCTATTTAGGTTGGGAAATGGTTGGGAAATGGTTGACTTGGCAATTAAGGCGTTTGTGTTCACTGTTAGACCACCAGCTGCTATGCTGCTGTTTCATGCGCTGGTGGCCAATACGAGGAGGGAACTCTTTGATTGTGGGCCTATGTGGAGGGAGGACCACAACTAAGGGAACACCATGGAGGTAGGAATCACATGAAGACAGGCCATTTTGTCTCAGTTTGAAGGGCTGGGTGGGACAGCACATTTTGGCTAACCAAAACTATGCCTGGGGAAAAAAGCAGTCCAAAGATAACTACTGAGGAACCTGACTTGAAGGGGGGGGGGGGGGGATTTTGGCTCTGAGAGTGGAAAATAATAGACAAAGGTTATTTTAAAGTGGACTGACAGTGAGTCATTCTGACTTGATGGTAGCCAAGTCACTATTTTTCTGGATAAATACTGTAGTAGAAAAACAACCCAATGAAGAATGTCATAAGCTAAAATAAACAGAATGTTTGTGACTTCTTTCCTTCGGAGAAAATGAAAATGACATTATTTAAAATGGCTAAAATAAGATAGAGCCCATGTGTTTTCAATCCCAGTTGATTATCTATGACTGGTAACTTGGGGCGGCAGCGTAGCCTTGTGGTTAGAGTGTTGGACTAGAAACCGAAAGGTTGCAAGATCGAATCCCCGAGCTGACAAGGCACAAATCTGTCATTCTGCTCCTGAACAAGGCAGTTATCCCACTGTTCCTAGGCCGTCATTGTAAAATCAGAATGTGTTCTTAACTGACTTGCCTAGTTAAATAAAGGTAAAACACATTTCAAAAAACTCTTGGAATTGATAATACATACCAGCCTTGACTCAAACAGATCCTGGTAAACACCCAACAACATTAGACCATGTATGCAGACATAGACTTTCAGAGCCAGAGGCCAACTGGGATTGAATGGCAGCTCTTCTCCAGTAACCTATCAATGACATAATAAAAAAAATGTTAAAACAGCAATTTAATACAGCTACACAAAAGATGAGACAATATAACATGATTCCTGAATGCTGCAATTTTTTAACATGGCTTTAATAATAACATGGCACATAATAAGATACTTTGAAATGATTCACTACAGAACTTCTATACTGTATGTACTTTAAAACTTTGTTTAAAACACCAAATTGTAGAGAACTACATGTTGAATTGGTACAGGTATCTTGCAGGGGTTTTCCAGGGGTCTTGGGTGAGTGAGTTTCCTTCACTTCACTACCCTTGTAGGTGTTCCAGCCCACAGCTCTGCTTAGCCTCAAAAGCCAACACATTCGACCCTGACTCTCTCTCTCTCACTCTCTCTCTCTCTCACTCTCCCCTTAGAAAATATCAACGCACTCGTCTAGGCCTTTCAAGATATTTCAGGCAAATTCCAGCACCCTCCACATGTTTAGAATCACCATGCAAGAGTTTAGGGGCCAATTTAATCATAACGTTTTTTTTAAGTGTGAAGGGCCTAAATATGTGCCACCATCAGCGCTATTTCAAAGCCAACCGCTGGGGCTCCTGATTGGCACTATAGTAACACACACACACACACACACACACACACACACACACACACACACACACACACACACACACACACACACACTTTTCTCTTCTTTACGTCATAGTGAAAGGTAATGAAGTATGAAAGTGTCAAATGTGTCCCTTTTGAGAATGCAGATACACCAAAAATGCTAGAACACTGTCTTCAACTCCCTCTTCACACTCTCTGTCTCTCCATGATTCCACACGTCTTACACACCCTCTCTCACTATCGCTCTCTCGTTTTCTTTCTCCCTCTAATGACAAAACATGACTTCATTTTGAACGTGGCAGTACCTCGGGCACCTCTGCGTGATCCCCCAGCCTTGGTTTGCCAGGTTTCCAACTGGGTCCTTTCCAGAGGACGCCCAATTTATTGAAGATTTTCTTGTATCTGTTGAACCTCCTCCACAAGTATTTATAGTAATGGAACTAAAGGGAAAAATATAAAAGATATACCATCACATTACAGTCACATTATACAGTGCCTTGCGAAAGTATTCGGCCCCCTTGAACTTTGCGACCTTTTGCCACATTTCAGGCTTCAAACATAAAGATATAAAACTGTATTTTTTTGTGAAGAATCAACAACAAGTGGGACACAATCATGAAGTGGAACGACATTTATTGGATATTTCAAACTTTTTTAACAAATCAAAAACTGAAAAATTGGGCGTGCAAAATTATTCAGCCCCTTTACTTTCAGTGCAGCAAACTCTCTCCAGAAGTTCAGTGAGGATCTCTGAATGATTCAATGTTGACCTAAATGACTAATGATGATAAATACAATCCACCTGTGTGTAATCAAGTCTCCGTATAAATGCACCTGCACTGTGATAGTCTCAGAGGTCCGTTAAAAGCGCAGAGAGCATCATGAAGAACAAGGAACACACCAGGCAGGTCCGAGATACTGTTGTGAAGAAGTTTAAAGCCGGATTTGGATACCAAAATATTTCCCAAGCTTTAAACATCCCAAGGAGCACTGTGCAAGCGATAATATTGAAATGGAAGGAGTATCAGACCACTGCAAATCTACCAAGACCTGGCCGTCCCTCTAAACTTTCAGTTCATACAAGGAGAAGACTGATCAGAGATGCAGCCAAGAGGCCCATGATCACTCTGGATGAACTGCAGAGATCTACAGCTGAGGTGGGAGACTCTGTCCATAAGACAACAATCAGTCTTATATTGCACAAGAAGAAAACCATTTCTTAAAGATATCCATAAAAAGTTTGCCACAAGCCACCTGGGAGACACACCAAACATGTGGAAGAAGGTGCTCTGGTCAGATGAAACCAAAATTGAACTTTTTGGCAACAATGCAAAACGTTATGTTTGGCGTAAAAGCAACACAGCTGAACACACCATCCCCACTGTCAAACATGGTGGTGGCAGCATCATGGTTTGGGCCTGCTTTTCTTCAGCAGGGACAGGGAAGATGGTTAAAATTGATGGGAAGATGGATGGAGCCAAATACAGGACCATTCTGGAAGAAAACCTGATGGAGTCTGCAAAAGACCTGAGACTGGGACGGAGATTTGTCTTCCAACAAGACAATGATCCAAAACATAAAGCAAAATCTACAATGGAATGGTTCAAAAATAAACATATCCAGGTGTTAGAATGGCCAAGTCAAAGTCCAGACCTGAATCCAATCGAGAATCTGTGGAAAGAACTGAAAACTGCTGTTCACAAATGCTCTCCATCCAACCTCACTGAGCTCGAGCTGTTTTGCAAGGAGGAATGGGAAAAAATGTCAGTCTCTCGATGTGCAAAACTGATAGAGACATACCCCAAGCGACTTACAGCTGTAATCGCAGCAAAGGGTGGCGCTTCAAAGTATTAACTTAAGGGGGCTGAATAATTTTGCACGCCCAAATTTTCAGTTTTTGATTTGTTAAAAAAGTTTGAAATATCCAATAAATGTCGTTCCACTTCATGATTGTGTCCCACTTGTTGTTGATTCTTCACAAAAAAATACAGTTTTATATCTTTATGTTTGAAGCCTGAAATGTGGCAAAAGGTCGCAAAGTTCAAGGGGGCCGAATACTTTCGCAAGGCACTGTATAACATAAGCAGTTTTACTATAAAAGCCCTGATATTACTACATATTCATGGTTGTCAATGCTAATCTGTGCGTTAATTAATACTGTGCCGAGAATGTCCCTCCATTTGGGAGGCATTGCTCATGCGGTAGGTTGCCAGCGGTAAGGGCAGTGAAAATAATCAAACACAACTTCTAGTATTTCATTTTATTGGATTCTTTCACCTCTGCTGGGCGGTTTGTTTAAGGTTGCGTAATAATGTTATGGTTACAGCATGGCTGTTCCAGTGGTAACATTTACTTGTATATACTGATTGAGAGTAACTGCTCTACAAATGGTTTGATTCCACTGATGTAATACAGGGACAATCAGACAGTTTGCATGCAGCGTCAGCTCAGTCTAAACACTATGACAATTTGCTCTTTGATAGCTTGTATATGCATTTTATAGTCTAGTAGTTTATATCTTACAGTGTGCAAAATAAAACGCAGCAAATAAGAAAATTATCTTGTATTTTGTATTTTCTCTTAGGACTAACCTGAATATGGAAGATCTCAAATGTGTTTATTTTGTGTACGAGACCATAGACAACTTTATTGCCCTCTGGAGCAAAGGTACCTGATCAATCAAAATAAGAGAATGTAGTTATAATGACAATGCCATATTACAACAAGCAATCACCCTGTGAACCTTTACTTACCGAATAGTCTGTCCCATATTATCAGAGCTCCCCCGTAATTCTTATCAATGCAATATTCATTTCGCCCTGCCAATGAAATGCAACACATCATGTTTCTTTTTTCGCCAATACTGCACTGATCAGCTCACGTCAAATATGGTAAGAATGTGTTTGTTTTAGATAGAAGAAGAGGCTTTCTTTCTTACCGTGGTGAACTCTGTGGTGACTGGGGGTGTTTAGGACCCACTCCAGAGGTCCCAAATCTCTGATCAGCTGAAAGACAGAGAATGTACATAAATAATACACAATTTGGGCTGATTTCCCGGACATAGATTAAACCTAGTCCTGGATTAAAAAACGATTTTAATATGGGTTTCTCGCAAATGTATGTTTTAACTGGTAGTGCACTCCTTGGGTACTTTTGAGCAATTTGGTTAACATACAGTAGCAACTAAATGTATCTGGCTAGAACCCTTTTTTTTAAGACTAAAGCATTTTCTTATTTGATGAGTTCGGTCTAATGACAGAAATCGTGAGGTGGCCAAATTCCCAGATGGAGAGAACAATATTTATAAAATGGAAGTAAAAGCAACACTAGGATGGAGAGCGGTGCCAAGACCAAAAAGCAGTTGACACTGTTGATAATGCTCTTACATACACTTGAACACACACATATGCATACAGGCATGCTTGTAATAGTAGCTACTAGCTAATATGAACACACACACTTCCTTCCAGACAAACAAACGAATGCATGCACAAGCATTCCAAAAGAATATCTCCGTCATTCACAATCAAACACGTATGGCTGTTCAATCACTCTATTAAGCAGACACACACACACACACACACCCTCACACACAGAAAATCATTACAGATCATGCCATAAGGCACATATTTCAGAAGAATCCGATTTTTCTTTGGGTGCAACTTTGACAGACATTTTGATGTTAAAGTCTACCCCTGATCGTACAGTCAGTCTGGGAAATGATGTTTAAATGATTCATTATTTCCATGTAATGAGTGGTCTGGCAACAGCCAGAGTTTCATCTTGAATGAAAACGTTTTTTGCAGCTTCACTCAAACTTTTTCATTCCCAGATCAGGTCTGGGAATCGTGTGCCAATAAATTATTCACCATCAAAAAAGTCTATAAAGAAATCATAAATTATAGCCCTCAGAAAATGGTGATTTTATGACTGTTTTCACTAATAGTGTACTAAAAGATGGAAGTGATTCCAACTCCATTCATTCCGATAACGATTGGGGATTGTAAAAATGATACTACCAATCACTTTACAGGAGAACGACTGGTCTTGCTTCTGTTTGGAGTATTTCATAAAATCTCATTATTTTTAATTAAACACAGGTTTGACTTGAGCTCCCCTTAACAGCAGTTAGTATAGGGACTAGAGTGAGATAACTTTCAGTCAAAGTAGCTTTATCTCTGAATTATTTTACAGTTTACGCTATCACAGTAATTGGGAAATATGCATAATGAATCTTGTAGAATATTGACTACATGAATAATCATCATTAAACAGGGACGCATTCACTAGGCATGAAAATAAGCAAGCGGGCCGAAATGAGGAGAGATAATGGTAACCTGAGACTGGGTGGTACTGTGGGCTGCATCTACCTCAGTGTGGATCCAGAACTGGTAGAGCAGGTTGAATTGGATGTGAACAGCAAACACAGAGGGTGGTACTGCCAACGCCATGGGGAGATAGAACACCTGAGGACAGACACAATGAATATCGTTAAAAGGACGCAAAAAGATGACCATTGTGGATAGTCAGATTAATATAATAGTTCCATTTAATCGTTTAGATGCTTTGCAAGAAAAACTATTTCCCTAATAATCCTGTTTACATGGACACATCCGAAATCACCAATCAAAATAAACATTCTACCACAGCGACGATGTTATTTTTGAGAAGCCTATTTGATTCTGACTTCGGACATATAAAGTTTGCATGTGAAACTACTTCAAAGATGCATACTTTCAGTTGTTCTGAATACACTTCACTCGCTCTAACGAGGGAGGCACGCTTGGCTGGTGCTAGCACATGCGCATATCAAATCCACCACTAGAACTATGATTAAGGTGTTTACATGTCCTAATAATTCAAAAGATTGCGTATACTTATGCCGATTAAGGCAAGCAGAGTCATGTCAAACTCAGCCTACTGCCATAATCAGTTAATCAGTTTAATATCAAATTATTAGCGTACATGTAAACGTACTCAATGACTATGGATAAAGAACAGTATACCATACTTCGTGCATAACACAGCATTCATTGTGGTGAAGGAGCAAATGTTGGACTTATCTGCATTTCTAATGCAGCAGGCAGCCCAGCGTTTAGAGCGCTGGGCCAGTAACCGAAAGGTCGCTGGTTCGAATACCCGAGTCGTCAAGGTGAAAAATCGGTCGGTGTGTCCTTGAGCAAGGCACTTAACCCTAATTTTCACTATGGCTGACCCTGTAAAACAACACATTTCACTGCATCTATCTTCTGTGTGACAATAAAACCTGATTTTCTTTATCAAATTTTGCCATGTCCAGCATCACACAAAAGTATGTTGTTCACAATACAATAGAATAAAATAGCGTATTTGTTCCAGTGGTTAAGTAGGGCTCTTACCCATGATGAGAACTGCTGTGTGAGGGATTGTCTGAGGGCTGTGGAAAGGTTGTAGTACTCTGAGCTGTGGTGGACCTGGTGGGCAGCCCACAGGAAGTTCAACTCTGTCGTGGGAACACGTGCGCGCGCACACACACGCACACGCACACACACACAGAGTTAGCAACAGATAGACAGGGCATCACATACTGTAACACTGTCTGACAATTAAATCTCTTAATCTCATACTGTTACAAAGTGACCTGCTTTTAATCTGTTAATGACCATGAGGAGCAATTGCAAAGTGCAAACAGTACTGTACATGATTAAAGGTGCACTATGTAGAAATCGCACAAAAAGTTGCATTTTGACACACGCATGTCATCGCTTGCACTCCGCTTGCACACACTTTGAATTTATTGAATAAAAAAATGAAGAAACTGAATTCATGAATGGAATGAATTGCATAATTGAATTGAATAAAAAAAAAACATTTTTAAAACAACTAACAACACTCATTGCCAGTCTTTAGAAAATATAGCAAAACAAGAATCTAGCAAACCATAGGAGGACATTACGATATTATGACAACAAGGATATAAAAGCATTCGTCTACAGCTGTTGACCATCCAGCCATGTCCCCGTGCTGCAGTTTACATTCCTCTGCTGTGTTGTGATACTTGCTACATTAATATTACTATTACACTTCATTTTAACATCCAAAGCAACACGCTTGTTAAGTTTCACTGGATCTCCGAGCTGTTTCCGGACCACCCATTTCTCTGTGCTCTTTGGCAGTGGCACCCCTCAAACGCTTTGGCTTCATCTACATGGGAGTAGAGGAACCTTTGCGAAGTCTGGACCACAAAGCCCCCATATAGGCTATCTATAGTAACGTATACTTTTCATTAAAAGCAGTGAAAGTTACTCAATGCCCATTAAAATCCCATGTGGTAGCCCTGATGTGCAATTGTGCTATGATTACACGATAAATGATAACACAAACGACTAATTCAACTCTAATTAAAGTTGACAACAAAGCTGAGTTTTGAAAATGTAGGGAGGCAAATTTTTTTGCCTGCTAAATATAGACATGCGTTCGATGAGCAGATTCTCACTGGGCTAGCTCTCCATCCATTCTATTACGAGAGTTCATTCTAAAGAGACATCTTGAAGGTACTGTATGGCTCTATCAGTGTTTAATAAACGTGTGAATCCTATCGAAACAGAGAGCCATAAAACCCAACGGGTCGAGAGACGCCACCTGAACAAACACACCGTGTAGAAAGTGTGTGTGAAGGTGTGTACAGTAGGTGTCTGTGAAAGGAATGCCATGATCGGTCCTCGAATGCCAAAAATGAAACGTCCAAGAAGCTGTGGACTAACCATCAAAATCAGCCAGCCTTGTCTATGAGGAACTCCCAAAGCCTAGGAGACAGGGAGAGCCCTCTCACCTCTTAGAGAAAAACTGCCTGCCAGTACTCGACACCTCTGTAACGTCAACAAGCTATCAGCCTGTGTGAGAGGACAGATGGTTAAAACAGTGAGAGTACAATTTTGGTTGAAAAGTTCAATGACATTACTGGACTGGATTTCAAACTTCATTTCCCGACTCTCCGGAACAGAATTCAATCGGTGGTTCCACTATAAACCTAACAGGAAGGTAAAGAGGAATGAGAAGGAGAGAAAAGGAGTAATCGACATGTGTAATAACTCCAGTCGTTTACGTGTGCTTTTACACTTCTTCCTGTCAGAGCCCGTGGAGGAACTAGATCAACTGTTAAACACACAGAAGAAGTTATAATCCAGCCATTGTTCGAATTTTGCTAGCCCCCTTTTTTTTGGTTTGGGGGGCCGGAGCGGGCTAAGATTAATGCTGGGTGTCACTAGTAGGAAGTATGAACTGCTAGGCTTCGTTGCAAGCCATGTCCTCATCCTGCGACTCAGCAGGACATCGCATAGTTTGGCAGGCCCTATTCAGGAGGGAACTCCTTTAATGATGAGAACGAATGCCACAGAGAACCTTTCCCACCAAGAGCAGAAACGCCGAGGACTGCACATCCACAGGTCTCAAGTAGGGCTTTGCACCTTTTTTGAATATCAGTGATAAGTAGATAATGACGCGCTAATATGCCAAACGGAACAGAGACAGTCCATGGAAATAATAATAACATGGTCAGGCCCGTATTTTTCAGGGAAGAATCTCTGTAGGTTTGGTTTGAATGGTAGTGGGTTAAGATCAGACATTTACACTGTAGTCAAATGAACACGTGCTACTAACGTGTTGCAATGTGCATCAGTCCCACGGGTGTGTGGACTGAGGTGAGAGTAGAGTTAAGACGATAAACCACAAATGATTTTGCTGATGTCGTTCATAACGATAAGTAGCCTAGGCTAGAGAAATGTGAAATGAAATAAGTTTGCTATTGGTGATTGTTAATGGTACAATTGAACCATCAAACTAGTAGTTTAAAGGACAATACAAAAAACAAATGCAGTGCACATTGTTATATACGTATCATTCTATTTATTGCTCAGGCAATTTATCGCAATATGGATTTTAGTCCATATTGCCCAGCTCTAGGTGATAGCGAGTTGGACTTCGATCAAACAAGATCATATTTAACCTGTAACTACAGTTCCAGGGACTGTGCTTATGTAAGATATGTCATAAACACAGAGTACTGCAATCCAAGGTCCCATTTAAACATTGTGTAATTCCAGAAAGATGCAACAACAGGTGATTACTAAGTAATGTATTAATAATAGCACTGGACCAGTAAACGAAAGGTCGCTGGTTCAAATAACTGAGCCGACAAGGGGAAAAAATCTGTCGATGTGCCCCTGAGCAAGGCACTGAACTCAAAATTTCTCCAGGGGCGCTGTACTACTATGGCTGACCCTGTAAAACAACACATTTCACTGCACCTATCCAGAAGGTGACAATAAAACATATATTTTTTCTTTTTTCCCCCTTTAGTTTATCAACATACAGCAAGATAATAAGGTAACCTACAGCTGTAGTGGGACATCTGTTATAGCCTATCAATAGAACACAGACTATTTTAAAGCAATAATAATCGACTGCTTGAATTGCCACCCTCCGTGACCAGACCTTGGCATAATGTTTTGTCTTTGATCGGCAGTCCACCGAGTGGTTGGGTGCCCTGTCAATCATGTTCGTAATGGCCTGTAAAGGGCCTTCAGTGTTTGGATTGGAGGTCCTTACATGAAGTGCCAACTATAACACAATAACCCCTACCCTGGGACAGCCGACTGGCTCCCCCCTGTCACTGCAATACTTCATGCTGTCCTCAATCCCCAGTCTCACGCACGCACACACACACGCACGCACACACACACGCGCGCGCGCGCACGCACGCACGCACGCACGCACACACACACACACACACACACACACACACACACACACACACACACACACACACACACACACACACACACACACACACACACACACACACACACACACACACACACACACACACACACACACAAAGTCAGGCCCACTTAAAGAGAATTCTAAATTCGGAGGAATTCTTACTTAATTTTCTCCCAATCAACAGTGACTTGTGAGTGACTCTATGTCAAGCACATACGATTCATAACCTGTAATTCATGTCTTCAAAATAAGTCTATTCATCTAAATCCAAACTAATCTTGCTAAAGTAACGACATATTCATGAAAATGTTTATTGTATACGTACAGTACATTATTCACACCTGATCACCAACGTGTCCAAGCTCTGTTTTGATAGGTATCCCACTAAACCATGATTCACCTTTCCTGCCAACATCATTAGGGAAACTAGTCTGTCCTACAAAAACAAAAGTGACAGACAGTCGCAAATGACCAAACATGAGGGCAGTAGACTCCTGGGCCACAGAGCGCTTAGCTCAGCTCAGTCACTTAGCTCATCAGGAAGACTGAATTTCCTTAATTAGCCCAGTCTAGCCCCTCTAAGCACACATACTGTACAGACAAATAACCCCCCCCCCCCCCACACACACACACACACACGCACTCTCAGACAGTGAGCTGAGCTGAGCTGAGCTTCGTGGCCTGCTAGCCATTGTTGATATTATCCCTGGGTCCCAGAGGTGCTAGAAGCCCGGGTCTCTTGTAGCACGGCCCACATCCTGACCGACCGGGTTTGGTTCTTTTGTACGTGCTCCAACCCTCCAACCTGCGCCGGGCCAGGAACTTCCAGTCACAGAGAATAGTTATGAAGCCCTGGCCACCAGGACGTTAACCCCCGCCCCGCCGCACGGCCAAAAGGAGCTCATTTTAAAACAATAACATTCAGATCAGCAGAGCCTCCTCAGGGAGGCCCCAGCCCCAGCAACCCCAGCCCCAGTACAGCGCAGCGACGACCAGATCTGTTTGTCTTGACAACTGCTGCTGGCCGTAGGGCTAGGCTATGGTACTGTAGAGAGAGGACGGCCCGGCCAGACACACACTCGCACACACACGCATGGACACACACACACCACAGGATGCTATAGAGAGTGAAACGCAGGCACCCAGGTGCAACACACTGGAAAACATTATCTCAGGTGAAGGATGTCATCAGTACAGTGTAGACTATGAGTCGTGGCTTTTTTTTGATGAGAAAGAACTGATGTGGAGGAAGATTTTTTATATTTACAGTAATATAACCCCCATATAATGGCGACTAATGTGACAGGTAAATAGGAATTAAACTGCTTTTGAGTCCATTTTTTTTTTTACAGCATACTTGGAGTACTGTACCAAGTGTCCCTGTACAGTAACATGAGTATGTGTTAATACTACTGTAGCTACTAATGGATGAGAACAGAGCAAACAGATCTTCCGATGGGGACATATTTTGATATGAATGAGCTGGTGATGTACACAGACGAATGCTGGTGTGGTGAAACTCCTCTATATCCATGATCTCACGTAGAACCAATGTGAGGGAGACCTGTGGTTCTGATCTGTGGAAAGCTGGCTGGATATAGATGTGTTCTGGGATGATACTAGCTATTAGTGTGATTTATACAGATGTAGGATTTTAATTTCACCTATAATCCCACAGCAATAGGATTTGAATGTTTAGTCCATAATGTTGCTTGATGGGTGGTTAGGCTATTAGTTGGCCAAAATTAGGCTACATGAAAAGTGCAATACTGTTAAAATAACCATGTGTTAGTGTGGGTTTTCAGTGAATTTATGTAAATCACACAAATCTCTGAAAATTGTCAGTAACAAAAGAGTGATCAAATTAAGATCCTATATCTGTAGGTTAGAGGAGAATAAACAGAATCAACAGGACTGTCAACAAGTCAAGTCCTCCAAAAAAAACTTCCCATTTCAACTCTGTACCACCAAAAAGCATATTGCCTTCTGAACATAACTGCCTCTGGACTGTATAATTTCTCGGGTGGAAAGAAGACTGTGAAAGACAATCAATAATAAGCAAATGTCATCACGTTGGGAGAGGTGAAATGAAAAACAAAACACAGTACAGTACATGCTTCCCTATGCAGCTTACCTTAGAAGATATTTCTAGCAGTGAGTCAGCATACAAAGGATGCAAGCATCCTTAAATAATATATTTTCAATGGTCTGCCAGTCTGCTGATGAGGAGAGAGGCCTTGCTGTTAGAACAAAGTTAGAGTAATAACAGATTGCACTGACAGGACTACTGGCAGAGATACATGCCAGCATAGACTTACTGAGAAAACAGAGTGGAAAATGACACCGGGTAAGAAATGCAGAACTACCTAACAGAAAGGCAGAGCACAGTGAGGAAATAGTGGTGAGACTGGGACTGGGAGTACTATGAATGGTTCTAAGGTTATATTTGTGGATTATTCAATGCCCGAGAACAGTGGCTTGCTCTCTGCTCACGCCGGCAAAAACTACTGTATGCGTTTTAGCAGCTAAAAACCTACTGTTTTCGCGACACCCCTGTGTAGCTCCCCTGTGACAGTGCCTCTCATTGAACCTTAACCAAGATTTGACTAGGGGATTGAATAAAATATATTACATGTTAATTGTGCTTTATTTTGCCATTCACTTTACTCTGTATTAACTCTGTCATAAAGAATGCCTACAGACAGTTTTAAGAGGGCCTCTAACCTTAAATGCCTGGAGACTATGGCCATTTTGTTATCTGGTCCCTATCCCCAAGAGCTAACTGGCTGCCCAGAGCAAGGGCAAGTAATGTCTTCTCAATAAAGACGGCATCAGCGAAGAGAGGCCGACTTTTTACTTTCAAAGCTCTTTCCATTCAATTATAATGAGACTGTCCTTTCAAGTGACATGAGGGGAAACTATGAAATGGCCATAAAACTCTTCAAATCCACATTGGTATTTTACAGTTCTACTAATTAGGATTCACATTTCCCAATGGAGGATTTCACTCTGCCCTCTTCACAGCTTTCACTTTTAACACAGTATTGAGATTTATAGGTCATGTGTTTTGACAGAATAGAATTGCAGATACATTTTCACATGCTCAATTGATGCAGACATTTACGATTTAAACTGTTTGATGTGTCATACCAGAACATTGTAAAATAGAGGAAAGTCGTGAAATTAAATTTAGATACACATTGTTAGCTTTCATACTTGTGGAATTACAAGAGCTAAAGTATCCGTGTCTCTTAGTGACTATTACAACTAAACACAGATACATGTCTACTGCCTTATATACTGTAGACATTCACTTACACAGACAACAACCAATACGGAAATGAGAACTTTGCATTGGTCAAACTCTACCCTGGAGTAGGCCAGGAGGTCAACAACTGGTTAACCAAGATGACCTCACCGGGCCAGAATGAAGAGTGAATGAAGACTGGGTCTGGCCTGTCCTGCGGTGAGAGAGGTAGCTCTCTCTGGTAGCGAAGGGGAAAAGCTCCTGTCCTTCTATCCTGACTGAGTGCAGTGCCAGGCACCAGAGAATGAGCTGTGATCCCACTAAGTTCCATACAAGCAAGTCAAAGCTGGAGTGGAGGAAATGAAAGTAAGTGGAAAGTTTTGAGACATAAATATCATACCACACTTCAAAAATAAAATCTGACCACATAAACCAGAGCTATATAATATTGTATGAAGAATTGTTTTAAACAATGGAGAGAATGAGAGAATGACATACACAAGCACTTCATTACAATATACTGTACAAATTCTAATTCAGGACTAGTGAAATGCTATTGAGATCAATCGCCATGGTGACTATACAAATAAGGTAAAATAGGCAGAATTGCGGCTGATATTTATGTGACCTATCGCTACAATCCACTTAGCCTGAGAAGAGTGCCATCTACCTTCATATGCCACAATAAAAACCTGCTTAGCTAAGGTTAACGACCTTCCATTGAGGATAATAAACCTCCGAGGTTTGTTTACATGTTTTATAGACAGGCAGACTACTCAATCAGGCAGGTTGGCACTGGCAGGGGTCATTTTCTATCATACAATACAGTTGGTCTTACCCACCTTCAAAAACACAGTTTATATTTACCCATGACTCAAATGTCAACACAGGGACAGTCTGGACTTTA
Organism: Oncorhynchus mykiss; assembly: GCF_057628025.1. Classification (NCBI taxonomy): domain Eukaryota; kingdom Metazoa; phylum Chordata; class Actinopteri; order Salmoniformes; family Salmonidae; genus Oncorhynchus; species Oncorhynchus mykiss. Next base: position 37,687,386 of record NC_143024.1, read on the forward strand.
AGCCAGACATATTTGAAATAGAGAAAGATCTGGAGCAGGCTTTGATGTACCTCTGACATAAATAGAGCTACAATTTAGCACACAAACACAATGTTGCTGCTGCCAAGCAAGTTGAGAAAAACATTTTTATTACTGCATTGTCATTCAACACTGGTTGAATCAACGTTGTTTCCATGTCATTTCACTGAAATGACATTAAACCATTGTGGAATAGACGTTGATTTGACATCTGTGTCCAGTGGAACTTGTGAGATTTTGTTCTGGGTGCTAAGATTATCATTGTCCAGTACAAACTGCAGTTTAAGTGATAAGGGCTGAGATCCCAGGATGTTACAGACAGCCCTACATGGGGAGAAGAATTAGAGGGCTTCTTTGGTGCAGCTCCAGAACCGTGCTGCTATTGAGCCATCACTACTTACAGCTTTCTCCCAATGAAGTGCCAGGTAAGACACCATGTCTCAAGAGATCACAGCCTCTCACATCTGGTCAGTTCAAAAACATCTGGACGTAACTCACAAATAATTGCTTCCTCTCAAAAAGAAAAAAAGATGTGCGCATTATAGAATCACGCTGCATCGATAGAGAAATCAGTAAAGACAAAACCTTTTGTTTCCGATAATTCAATCCTCATGGACATGTAGAATTGAAATACATGCAAGACTATTTGCGAATTTCATTATGAGACGAGATTTAATATTTGATCAAACCTTGCATACCATACAATATTTACCCAAAAATACAAGTACAACTACTTCCCAATACTTTTAAATATGTGTGTTTCATTTAGCTTGACCAGCTTGTTTCGGTAACACTGTAATTGAAGGGGGTGTACATAAGGCATTCATAACACCTTTATGAAACCAGTCATAACAAATCTAGGACTGTTATGACTGTGGTGAATGTCTTACGTATAACCCTCTTCGAGTAAAGTGTCGACCCTTGCTACTCATTGGTTCCATTGTACCTGGCAAGCTAAATCAAGTGCACCTCAAGTATTTGACATACTGTATGGATTTGACCCAGGTCAGGAGCTAACCCAGACTGATGGCCATACCGTGAGCAAAGCGATGGACCCAGTAGTAGCTGAAGTCCACCACTAGGAAAGCCAGCCACCATGCCCAGGCAGAGTCCCAGGGTAGCTCCAGGAGACGCAAGTTGTCCCACACGTAGATGTAAGTCGTTATTTCAAAACCTCTTGCAAATAGCCTGGGGAAAAAAGGACAAATGTGTTTAGATTGGCACACAGATTCTCCACAATACATTTCAGGTGCAAAGTTAGAGGATCTTACAGTATACAAAAAATAAATGGTACATATACAGCCATACATTATCATAAGAGATGCACTGCTGTTATTACTTGTCTATAGAACTCAATGAGCCAGATGCCTGGACACAAATTAAGCCAAATCCTGGACTAAAAAGCTACTTCTATGGACAGTCTCCATTGATCATTATTTTTAGTTTAGCACAAGGCTTAAGCTTCCCTATAGGAATTCTCTAAACATAACAGAAAGTTAGAGTTTACTCACGTGGGCATTCTGGAAATGATACCAGCTGACACTGAGGTGACGACATCACTGACGCAGGCCAATGGGGTTCCATCCTTCAGCAGGCTCACCACCAGCTCGACAACCATCAAGCCCATAAAGAACGGGGTGGCCTGTAGTCACAAGCAAAGGAGAACAAATACGAATCAACAGTCCAAGCACAATCAAAACTGCACCTCTTTTATGTCTTGTGTTTCCTTGAACGCTTACAGTAACCTCACATGTTTGACTTGGAAAATGAACAAGAGGACATGTGGTAAAAAGGGCTTTCATGTCTTGTGATGCATGATGCTTCCCTGATGGCTCTATGGTGAAGCTACACAGGGGTAGTCACATATCATCTCTCTCTGAGGATTTATTTCAGCTTCCAGTGGAGAAGAAAACACTCGAACAACCCATACAAATAATATTTGGAGGAACCTTTCATTTCAATAGGTCCCGTTACATCACATGACAGTTCAGACTGAAAACATGTATACCTGATGTGTCTGAATATTATCCATCCATATATAATAAGTCACGTAAACAAGTGGACCATGTCTTTAATGTGTATATAGGATGTTCATGTAACAAAAGAGAAAACAAACAAAAACAATCTTTATAAACACAAGTTAATATTTTGTCTATCCGATTAGGGCCCTTTTTGAATAACGTTATTCTATTCTATTCCATTATATAAGTATGCTACATACAGTATCTGCTGCAGTAGGTATTACGTAGGCGTGGAGTATGCAAGAACAGAATGAGAGGTACTGACCATGTCACTCCTGTGATTGACCTAACCTGGTCACTTAAACCTTCATCTGGTCACATGACTGCATCCAGGGAGTGTGTGTGGAATGTGGATCGCGAGGTGTAGACCTGGAGGTGGAATAGGATGCGTGTGTGTGTGTGTGTTGGGGCGAGCTGGAGGACCACGAGGGACCGACGATCACACGCTACACTCCAACATCTGGCAGAGGACTGACGGACTACATCTAACAAATGGGCTCAGAGCGCAAGCACTCTCTCTCCAAACCCACTGACTGAGAGAGAGATTATCATTTTGGATTCTGGCTTGAACGCACCCTCTTTTTCTCATGTCTACAGTATTGTTTTACCTCGTCAGGGATGTGTTCTTGACAGCTTTCCACTTTAGTTGGGAAGGAATTCAGGTTCTCATGCCATGTGAAAAAGCGGATGCCGAGGGAATGGGTTGTTTTGGACTTTAAAAAAAATCCTTCTTAACGTGTGTGTTTGACCTTCACAATCACTGTGTTTACTCTGTGTGGCATTTTCCTCCAAACAACAGGACAAATGAAAACAAGTCCTATGAAGGCTGTAACATACTTTGGGCTTGTGAAAATTGTCAAGGGAGTTGTATATAAATCTCTGTTTTTGGTCTTCGATCTTGCAAGGCAAATGACATTTGTGAAACAGATGTTGGTATTATCCCAAATGGGGCCATTTTTGTCAGGTTGTAGATGAGTGAAGTTAGCCACGTGTTTGTGAGGGGGAAGACACAAACCCTGTACACTCTCTTATGAGAGTATGTCCACTTTGTCCTAAAGTAACAGGTAGAGTGTATCTTGTTGCATAACCAATTCAACTATGGCAGGAATTCAATCGGACAAGCAATGTTGATGCAGTGTTTTTATTTATGCCATGATGATAATCACGCTATACTGGGGTTCAACAGACCAGCGGCTTTTGTAGAGGGACAAGCAATGATGCTTTGTGGGTGACATTTGTCAATGTGATCAGAGGGTCCTGCGTTTGAGCCCAGATTGGGACAAGGAACGGGATGGAAGCAAGACGGTTACAGGTGAGCTAGTTTGCTACAGCAGGAAAATAAGGAAACAGGAAACAGGAAATGTGGATTATAATTCATGCCCATTTCTGTAGGGTTTGATACATTTTTCGTAAGGGAAAATCAATAATTAAATTTCAAAGTGGAAATTGACAAACTTCAGAAGCCTTTTTAAGTCTCATATACACTGCCAGTGTTACATTTCCTGCATTGCATGAACGTTCTTCTGCAACATGGTGATCAAATTAAGATCCTACACCTGTACATACAGTCAACCAAAACACAGACTAGTGCACGGAGTGATGACTACCTCACAAACAACAACCAGCACCGAAACAACAACGACACACCCATGCAAACATCACATTAAACTCTGTAACAATACTGTAGTAAATTAGGTTGTTTCATTACAGTTTGTTTGGAGCAGGATTAAGACACTGAGGAGTCCTGCTGTTTGGGTAATTGTTTTTTTCTCTATTCATATGGCTTTATAGAAGCCTGTTAAAATGTGAGCTTTATCCCCCAAATAACAACCGTGCTGATTTTAGGATTTCGTTAAACCTTTATCATCCAGATGTCCCATTAAAAAGTATTGGTGTGTTCAGTTATTTTGCACTGGGTGCTCTTGAGTCAAAAGTGGTCCTAAAATTCAACAATATTTAACAGACATTCCCCCATTGGACTGAAAAGGGCACACCTCCTCACACTCATGAGCAAATACATATTGTTTGTCCAAAACTAAGGATTTGTTAGAGAATTTGAAAATAAATGTACTAATATCATATCATGTGAAAATATGAACCATACAGCCAAAACTCAAGTCCATATATGACATAAACAATAACAGCAAATAAACTTCTAAAGTGTTTGTATCGTTTATACAATGTTATGCAATAGCTCTGTGAAATGAAGAGATTACAGGCTCATCTAGGCTACTGCAGAAACCAGTGTAGCGACTTTGTCACCCTATAGCACCACTTCCCTGACAGTTCCTACGGGGTTTGTGAGTTGTTTGTGACCATCTTTGTGAAGATGTATGAATATACCGTAGCATATATGATATCATTCAAACTAAGTGTGCAGACTTTATTTCGCTATGTTTAGACATGTCAAGTGTGTCACTCCTAGCATGAGCGGCACAAAATCGATTATCAACGACAACAAAAAAAACATAAAACACATCAAAGCGCTCCAGCGTTTTCAACGAACTCACTCACCTGTTGAACATATGGCGGGACATCCTCCACATTTTCAAATGATGATTCGTTCGGTGTGACAATGTAAAACATGGACCGAATTCCCTTGGTCAATGAGACGACATCCATGAATTGCGCCATTGTATGCACCTTCAATCCCTCTACCCAAGGTGATGCTAAACCGATCCTCTGGGGAATTTTAACTACCGGGTGATACTCGCACAGTCATCAAACGTCATTTGAACTGCGAGATAATTGTGTCGTTTTATTTCACTCTCCAGAGGCGGGATACAGTGGATCATAGGTCAGGTGCGGGGTTGGTTGTTTTGTCTCAGGACTGACAATGCCTTCAGCTGCCATTACATCTTACCATCGTATCAATTCCATAAATGAAAAGATAATAACAAATAAGTCTGGTGGTCTTTCATATATATTATGAACAAACCAGCTATGACATTGTCAGACCATTCTGTCTGTGTCTCTTACGTTCCATTGATTTGCAGGTCATGGATAATGGTTAGGTATCTAATAGCGAAGCCCTATTAGTTCACATGAAATGTAATTAGCCTATTAATTGATGTTAAAATATGTAAATATTTTTCTTGATGGAGAGGAGAGGCATTTTCGAAAAGGAGAATGTTGCATCACTTGACATGAAAAGAAGGCAGAGAGAATTAAATTATGAACTGCGCATAAAGAAGATAATGGAGAGATGGGTGACATTTGGTGTACCAACTGGGAGCAGTTATCAGTTTTAGAAATCCTAATTGGGAAAAAATGATTGCATGGGTGATTGCGCATTTAATTTAAAGGTCCAATGCAGCCGTTTTTTTTAAATCAAAATATCAAATAATTTCTGGGTAACAATTAAGTAGCTTTTTAGTTTAAAAAAGTAGTATTTTGCTAGAACTGTCTGGGATTGGTCTGGTCTGTCTGAGAACTGTCTGGTCTGAGTGGGGAGGGGAAAACTGAAAAATAGCTGTTATTGGGAAAGGTTTGGGATGCTCTTTGCTATTGGTCTATTAACCAACGTACCAACCTAAACTCCTGCCCATGTAAACCTGCTGATTAGAAAGTCTGTGTAGATTGTATTTTCAACCAGCTACTATCAGGAAATAACACTGATCAAATTTATTCACACTTTTACAGTGTTAGTTTCATCAGCTGTTGTACAATATTATACAAAACAAAGTTAAACAGAATTTTGACTGCACTGTGCCTTTAATAGGTACAGTATGATTATAATTTATTCACACTGTTTCATCATGTTTACCACACAGTTAGCTTTTGATAAAACTGCACTTTATTGCTATCTTGCACTAATAAGTTCACAGTCTCCAAAATATTGTTCTAGCTCCAAATTAGAATGCACACTCACATTGTGCTGAAAAGGAGATCAAGTCTTGAAATTATTCTGTGATTTTGTAATAGAATATGATCCTTTCGCAGGTTCTCCTGTGGGGCTTTGGCAAACGTCCTAAGTCCCGACTCTGCCTTGAGGAAAAGGTGAATTAGGCATGCACCCCATCAACAGCTCTCTACACGTTGGCTAATGTTTAATTCATGTCATCTCAGTTCACAGCATAGTCCTACATTACCCTGGATTCCTGTGGATGGGAGGCATCATGAAGTTATTCAACCCAACGTGAATTCAATCTGAGAAGCATTTCAGTAGAACCTCTGTTCGTGCAATATTCAGTCAGTTTTGTTTACAAATACCAGTCAGGCAGAAGAAAATGATCACTAAGAAACATCATAAATGTTTATTACTGTGTGAGTGGTATAGTGTGTATTAGAAATTGTTGCTAGAGAAAAGGTAAGAAAATGACAGATAATTAAGTTCAGAGTATACTGTATATTAGCTGAGCAAATTTGATTCTCCCGCACACTTGATAATAATTTGATTACATCGCAATTTTTATGACAAACAGTAGAAACCAATTGAGGCAAGTGTTCACCAGTGCAAATCAAAAGCATGAACTTGCCCCTTTTTCAATGTAAGACACACAACATGGAATGTTCATAACAATTCGGCCAATTCTGAATCTGTCCTAATATTCAAAGAATATGTTCTGCTTCCAAGAGCAGTGTTGAGTGGAGGCACGTTCGTAACGTATGCTTAATGTGCATTGACCTTTTGCAATATCTCATATTCCTGCGTTGGGTTCGCAGTTCTTGAAACGTATTGGTGATCTTAGTTTGGTTTAACCAACGTCCTAACATGTATCTTCTTAGATCAAGTAACACACGTCATTTCTTTGTACATTTGTACACATTTATTTAGCATCGTTAAACTTTGCTAATGACGACCAGATAACATGTCCTTTTAAGGACGTTCCTGAGATGTGAGGCTGAACCCACTTTGTGTAGGAGTGGCCTGCTGCTGTGCATCATAAGTGAGCATGCTCAGAACTCTGGTCGCTTTCGTGACTGTCCTCATTGGCCAGGGAGTCTGTGGAGTGATGAAGAGCCGCTATGCTGGAGAATTCGGACGGCAGCAATGTCCCCTTTTTCACGTTCACCAGTTCCTTTTCCCTCGCTACAGCCCCCTGTTGACCTCCTTTTACTCGTTTCCACTTCATTCTCCTGTTCTGGAACCACACCTTTACCTGTGGAACAACCACAAAAGACAAGCTGAGTTATTCTAAAAAGAACAGCAAAATGGCGGTGGGGTGGGAGTGGGGGCGGGGTACATTTTGCATAGCTGGAGACTGTTACGAATACTGAGTAGAGTCCTATTAAAAGACTATTAAAAGACGTGGATATTGATCAAATGGTAAGCCTGACACTTGATACAGGCGCTGCTGTAAAGGTTTGGCAGCTATTTCTATACTCCAGCAGGGATTATGTGCTGATGTATTGTCACATTCCTTGGCATCAAGACGCTGCTTCCTCTTTTCCCTGACTCGACAACGCCTCCAGTATTTACGTCTCCCAAAATGATGATTAGGCTGTTGCTTAAAAGGGTTTACGTAGAGGATCGGGTCCGAGTAGACTTGAAAGTCAACACTGACTGGGTTCTAGATGAGTCTCTCTTTCTCTCCTTGCGATTGGATTAGAAATCGGAAATCTGTATTTTTGGGCGCCGATTTGCCGATATTTTATTTTTATATAATTTTTTTTCTTTTATGCCTTTATTTAACTAGGCAAGTCAGTTAAGAACACATTCTTGTTTTCAATGATGACCTAGGAACGGTGGGTTAACTGCCTCGTTCAGGGGCAGAACCACAGATTTTCACCTTGTCAGCTCGGGGGATCCAATCTTGCAACCTTACAGATAACTAGTCCAACGCAAAAATGACCTGGCTCTCTCTCGTTGCACTCCACAAGGAGACTGTCTGTTACGCGAATGCAGTAAGCCAAGGTAAGTTGCTAGCTAGCGTTAAACTTATCTTATGAAAAACAATCAATCATAATCACTAGTTAACTACATATGGTTGATGATATTACTAGATATTATCTAGCGTGTCCTGCGTTGCATATAATCTGACTGAGCATACAAGTATCTAAGTATTTGACTGAGAGGTGGTAGCCAGAAGCAGGCACGTAAACATTAATTCAAACAGCACTTTCGGGCGTTTTGCCAGCAGCTCTTTGTTGTGCATCAAGCATTGCACTGTTTATGACTTCAAGCCTATCAACTCCCGAGATGAGGCTGGTGTAACCGAAGTGAAATGGCTAGCTAGTTAGCGCGCAAATAGCGTTTCAAACGTCACTCGCTCTGAGCCTTCTAGTAGTTGTTCCCCTTGCTCTGCATGGGTAACGCTGCTTCGATGGTGGCTGTTGTCGTTGTGTTGCTGGTTCGAGCCCAGGGAGGAGCGAGGAGAGGGATGGAAGCTATACTGTTACACTGGCAATACTAAAGTACCTAAAAGAACATCCAATAGACAAAGGTATATGAAATACAAATAGTATAGAGGGAAATAGTCCTATAATTCCTATAATAACTACAACCTAAAACTTCTTACCTGGGATTATTGAAGACTCATGTTAAAAGGAACTACCAGCTTTCATATGTTCTCATGTTCTGAGCAAGGAACTGAAACGCTAGCTTTCTTACATAGCACATATTGCACTTTTACTTTCTTCTCCAACACTTTGATTTTACTTAAACCAAATTGAACATGTTTCATTATTTACTTGAGGCTAAATTGATTCTATTGATGTATTATATTAAGTTAAAATATGTGTTCATTCAGTATTGTAATTGTCATTATTACAAATACATTTTTAAAAAATTAAATCGGCCGATTAATCGGTATCGGCTTTTTTGGTCCTTCAATAATCGGTATCGGTATCGGCGTTGAAAAATCATAATCGGTCGACCTCTAGTTCGGATGGTTTATTTTGAGGGTGTCATGTTGTGGGGCCTAGCTGGGTCACATGGGCAGGAAGTCACTTGATTTTACACACAATGTTTGTCTTAAACCTTCAGCGATACATGCCATGCTGACGATCACATCAGTGGTGGTGATGGATATTTTTTCGGCCCATATGATTGCACGTCAGAAGGGCACGTGTGAGCTGTGGCACACCTGCACAAGCACGCCTTCAAAGCCTTTGCCACCTGAATACAGCCTATAGCTCAATGGGGATGCATGCATTTTGTTGGTATTTTGTTGCTATGTTACCTAATATACAGTACCAGTATATTATATCAAATCAAATATATCAAAAGTTTGGACACACCTACTCATTCAAGGGTTTTTCTTTATTTTTACTATTTTCAAATTTGTAGAATAATACTGATGAGTTGGACTGCAGAGTGAAGGAAAAGTAGCCAACAAATGCTCAGCATATATGGGAACTGTTTGAAAATAATTCAAGGTGAAGCTGGTTGAGAGAATGCCAAGAGTGTGCAAAGCTGTCATCAAGGCAAAGGGTGGCTACTTTGACGAATCTAAAATCTAAAATATGTTTAGATTTGTCTAACACTTTTTGGGTTACTACATGATTGCACATGTGTAATTTCATAGTTTTGATATTTTCACTATTATTCTACAATGTAGAAAATAGTAAACATAAGGAAAAACCCTTGAATGAGTAGGTGTGTCCAAACTCTTGACTGGTACTGTACATGTTTGTGATATATCACCTATCAAGGTATTTTAGTTCATCGACCAAAATTGAGTTTCATAGTTATAAAATCCCTATCAGGTTGACGGGTAGAGATCCAACCCCGGCCACCCAGATTTCCTACTGTCATTACTGTAAGTGGATCATCCTTAAAATACATCTGCAAGCTTGCACTTTTCACTCCTGTTATTGATAGTGCAGTAAGGCAAGGCTGTACAGTACTGTACAGTCCATGTCATTTCACCTAATGCTATCATCAGTGGGCTAATGACTCAATTACTTATAATGTTATTATTATGACTGGTTTGTATGGGTTGTTTTGTTTTGTTACAAGATATGAGTTTCCATGTTACTGAAGGTAAGACACAGGCCTGTCCGAGTCATGTTATGCTTTAGGGGTCGTGTTGGCTCTCTGGTATAGCAGGTCGGTTCATGTTCTCTAAGAGTTGGTTATGAATTTGAAATTGACATAAGAAAAATATTGGATGTTCTAAGCGCAATATAAGTGCTCCAGAACTGTACATAATTACTAGGCTATTATAAGGTAATTACATAAATACTTCATGGAATAACCCAATGGTATTCACTGTGGTAAGGGTGATGTAACGTGTGGCCATTATTTAATGTTACATTCATGTTTAGATGGTAGGCATAATATTTTTCATCTTAGTTTATTTGTATATTTGGGCATTTGAAATGACTTTTAGAAGTGTTACATTGAAGCACTTTGTCGAAAATCGAAAACTTAAGGTTGAAGGTTTTGAGTCTCCGATGTTACGTAAAGGAACATATACTGTCAGGAATCAGTCTGTTCTATCCATTTAATCCCTGCTGTACATAACAAACTACCTACAGCCAGATGTATGCCACATGTGACATATCGCTTCTCTCTGACACCCCAAATAGGTGTTACAGAACACTGTACGATGTTTCCTTCCCCGCAATTTGTCTTCCATTATTTATTTCACGTGACTGTGTTTACAGCGGCCCTTCTGCCTGCGCTCTGAGACTAATTTGTCCTAGCTGGGGGAAACAGGAAGTGACTTGCTAGACAGCACCTCCTGCTTTTGTGCCTGTCTCCATTACTTGACTGTAGGCTGACTGAAAGAATAGACCCAAATATCTGGAATATGATAGTCCCTCTTCACAGTCACAGCTGGAGCACAACAGCACGCAAACCAGAAGTTCTAAAGTTAGGAAAACATTGTATCTCCGAAAACCTCTGTATGGTCCGACTGAGGCAAACTTTTCCCACCACCCGGCATTAATGCGTTATGGGGTCAATATGTTTGAACCCAAAAGGATAAGTGGGAGAATGAGGTTAGAGTGGTGACATTACATACTTGTCTCTCTGTGAGATCGAGGTTGACTGCTATCTCGTAGCGCCTCAGTCTCGTCAGATAGTTGTGATGGGCGAACTCGGCCTCCAGGTCACGGATTTGCTCTTTGGTGAACGCCGTCCGCTCCTTCCTGGGTTTGCTGCTCACATCTGACTTGTAATTCCCGTCTTGGGACTCTGAAATCAAACACGGCACTCATTTTTTCTTTCCAGTCAGGGAGATTTATACTCAAAGAAAATAATGATAAAAAGAGTACTATATGGCAGGTGTGAGCCAGAGACACAAATACAGGCAGAGGAGAGAAGGAGTCAGGTATGGGAAACAATGGGAGCTGCCAATCACCTTTTATTGTTGCGGCATTGTTTATGCACACTGTAAGTGGCTGGGAGGACCCAGAAGCGTCTACACATGTGCCTGTTTCTGGCAGCTGTGCTCTCACACACACAGTGGGCTGGCTCCTACTCTTTACAATGTGGAGTTCATTTGTCTTACTGTTAATGGAATCGGCTGCTACCCTTGTAGTTTTAATATGGAACGAAACAGCGCTGCAGGATTTGAGAAACTATATTTCCTCAGTTTATTTACCTCAATTTTATAAGCGTATTTTTCCAATCTCTCATTTAGATTTGGTGTTGTTTGATTTTGAACAATGTTATCAAACTTTTTAACTTACTGAGAATGGCTAGACTATGAGATGGACTACAGGGAGAGTAGCACGCACGTATGTCAGTCTGGATTTGACCTATGATTATGATCTCATACACATAAGGACAAACTGTTACGATTCCCCAGATGAACATGAAGCAATGCAGGTCCCTTTTTTGCAAAGATATGCAAGTCTACCACCTGTTGATTAACTGGAGTGATGGGAGGAAATAATCCACAACCAATGTGGATTAAAAATCCAACCTCAGGAGAAGATATTGTTACATTTTTATTTTTCACTGTTTCTCAGAAGGAACATGTTTTGTTAATTTGGTTCCCAAACTTTCCTATTGTGACCAGACTTTGTGGTTAAGCCTTTTGGATATGCTTCAGTTGCACATTGCACTTCAAGGCAACAGCGATTGCATGCTAATTCATCTGCGGTTCTGTTCTGCAGTCGCGTTAATCCCAACAGGCGGTCCCAAATCCAAACTGTAAATAGGCTGGGAGTTTACAGGCCAGGACCAGACCAGGCACCCCACTTTGCCACGTCACTGGAGACACTCCGAGAAGTTCTTACTGAAAGAGTGTCTCTTTCAAAATATTTTCTCACAGAAAAAAAGCTTCCTTTCTCTTACTCTTCTTTTCGTGTCATAGAAAATATAGAAGAATGGAAAATTATGCAACTTTTGTTTGCAAAAAGCCATTCATCATTGATATTGTGGGAAAAAGGAAAGGAAAATTCCAAGCACATGGTGATATGTCATAGTGCGCAACTGGCATCCATGACAGGAATACACTGCAAATATATAATCTAGTTATTCCAACATAAAGTATAAGACTTTCCTTACAGTGTGGTAAAGTAGCTGAAATTCTGTGCATCATTGTATGGTGAATAGAAAATGTCTCAACATGTCTGTCATTTCACCAGGGTTGACCAACTGTCGGTGTGCCAGAGAGCAGGCCTCATTCAAACATACCTCTTAGATGTATTTACTCTCTGGTAAACACAGCCATTGTGTAAGAATAAAGAATAACATGGCCAGCTGCTGGAGACCAGCGCAAAGCCGATTTAAAAAGAGTCCCAAGGTTTTACGACACAGCCACTACACCACAGCAATTAGGTCCTTGCTGGAACTTTCATCTCTCCACACAAAAGGGAATAATGGGAGGAAAATACAGAGCCCAGACACTGGGTTGTTTTAGGGCTCCCAAATGGTCTGAAGCCAGATCAGGGAACCTTTTCAAAAATAATGTTGGTGTCCATGCCGACGTTTCTGACAGAGATTTCAAAATGAAATGGTTATACTTTTCACTCCTTTCGGTGTGACATTTCCAGTTCATTGGCCAATCATTTTGTAGATTTTGTTGAGGATTCTTATCTAGGGCAAACACAATTTCACTGTGACATAGAATAGTGTAATGCTAGATCTACCAAAAATAACCTCAGCGTCAATAACGAAAATGGCAAAGCCATGACTGAGTTAGTCCCTGAGCATCACTTGCTACGGCAGCACTCAAAAATACACTCCACAATAACAAAACAGGATTCAAGCAATTACTATTACTTCATGTTTAAAATCTATTAGCACTTTCCAAATATGTTTTGGTTACACTTTACTTAAAGCCTACATGTATACTGCATTATAATTCACCTATAATACACAGTAGGAGACTTGACATGAGCATGTATGATGACCCTCTACCAATGTCATATAATTATATAATGATCCTGACAACAAAAAAACAGCCATTTTTGAGTCAGTAAAAACGTTGAGTCATAGTGATATGGAACATTATAAGCCTTATTGTTAGACATTATGTCGATGTGCATAACATAATGTATAAAGCACTATACCTGCGGGCTAAAGTGTTCCCAAACTTTAAAATCTGCCAGGTTAACCCCTAACTCCCTCAGAGTTCCAGAATACTCCAAGAGGCCAGCCCAGGTTACACCAAACGGCACGGCCATATTCCCTCCAGGTGGGACCCTTGAAATTAGCAGGTTTCACGGAAACCAGACACCCAAATATCAGCCGGACCACTCATCACGTGACAGTGCAGTCCACCTTTAGGGAAAAATCACACTAAATGATTTGTATTTCTTGACCAGGAGAATGTTTTGCATGGAAATCTGGTTTCAAGTGTTTTATTATTGTTTTCGTATCTAATGTAAAGTTTCACAGGCTGATTTTACTCAGGTTTCAATCCAGATGGTGAAACCCAATCAGGCCTATCTCATCGAATTGGCAACACGATGCTATTTGGACAGCTGATTGGATAAGCTAACTACGCTCAATAATCAGCATGATTGGTGTTAGCGTGAAGAGAATGTAAGGCCCACGTAATGAGGCTGCAATAACCATTGGAACTAGGGAATTGAAATGGAGCTTGGGGGCCAAGTGTTAGTTTCCAAATGATTTGACCAAGGAGAACAGGAAATAGAGGATGGAGTTCTAAATGTGTGAATATATGAGAGGTTAGTATGGTCAAAACAAGAGCAGTATTATAAATAGTAGTGACTGCCTTCGAAGTTGCGCTCTCTTAGTTTAGTAACTTTCTGTCGTTTCTCTGGCAATTTCAGCGTGGTGCTGCTACTTGTACAACGATTTGCATAGTCAGGTGTGTTAATCATTTCTATGCATCTTTTTGATATTCCTCTACATCCAAATACCATGAGTCCTTATTTTGGTAACTACTTTTTTTTTTTAAATAGGATTGTTATAAGCTTCTGAAAAATGATAAAGAAACCTATTTTATATGTCTGTCTCTATGCTGTCCATTCATTTCAAACAGAAAGAATACACATGTAATTGCACACTTAAGTAGTTTAAGTCCCTGTGATTTTGTGAAAATGTTTCATCGTCTGTTTGAATGAGTCATGTGTCAGAAGGGATCCATGACTGAAGTGGCAAACAGTATCCTGTGTGAGTCAAGCGAAACAGGGCACTGACCACATAGGGAAATATCAATCAAGTATTCAAGTGGTGTGTACAGAACCACAGCCAGGTGACCCACACTGAGGGTGTTGAAACAGACAGAGGTCCGTCCAGGCCCAGTGCTGCAGGATGACATTCCAGTGACCCGGTATAACGTTTCCATGGGAAACCGATCCGTCCCTACTAATACGTTGACAACAAAATCTTCCCTTCAAAAAAACACTTTAACACTTACAAAGTGCCTAATATCGATTAGAAAGGTTGAATAGTAAAAAGTTGATATATTAAAGAGATATTGGTATATTCAGAGTTATAAATACACTGCTAGGCTATGTAATAATGTAGAAATGTATGTTCCAGTTATCTTAATGTAATAAATTACCATATTTGTATTGTTTATATTTTGTCGATATTTCTACACTTGCTGTGTATAAAGTCCATGGTCCTTTTCACAAACGTAGGAAATCTCAATGATTATGAAAGTCACGCCTGTACAGTATCTACTTGAGGTAAGTAACTCATTATTCCAAACCTTCTCAATGCAATTAGACCATAATTTCACGTGTGTTGTTGTAATGCTGGA